>NC_082403.1:15024051-15122410 GCF_031168955.1 Gadus macrocephalus
CTATGGGAATCTGAGTTATAGCGCCCCCTATGGGACTCTGAGTTATAGCGCCCCCTATGGGAATCTGGTGTATAGCGCCCCCTATGGGAATCTGAGTTATAGCGCCCCCTATGGGAATCTGGTTTATAGCGCCCCCTATGGGAAAGGTGTAATGACCCTCATGGAAACTGCTCTCTGGCTCCTCTGAGGACGTGTTCAAGTGATCACATGTTGAGTGTCTCTGCGGACTGATGGGGTCCAGACCCCGGCCTAACCTCCGCTCCCCCTGCAGGGAGACAAGGGGAACCAGGGGCGAGCGGGCCCCAGCGGGCCCTTGGGTCAGGGGGAACCCGGCCCCCCGGTGAGTCTGCTCTCCCTCGTCTGGTCTATATACACACTCACACTGTCACAAACTTGCACGCGCGCACACACGCATACACACAGGCATGCACGCAAACGCGCATTTACACTGAGTAGTCCTCACAACAAAGAAACAAAGCTTGAATGTGTTTATAAATGTGTGTATGAGTGTGTGAATGAATGTGTGTATGAATGTGTGAATGGCTTTGGTTTTTTATGGATGGGTGAATGTGAGTCATTAGCATCCCTTCACAGCAGAAGCATGCAGAACAAATAAAAACCGTCTCCAAGGACATCTAACACAATAATAATGAATCCTGCTCTGTGTCCTCCAGGGACCGCCCGGACCGCAGGGCCTCCACGGGGCCCATGGCCCCCCGGGGGAGGGGCTCCCAGGGTCGAAGGTACATCCCCTTATGTTACATGTTGTTACATTGTTCAAAAGAGTAGCTGTGTGCACATCCCACCAGGGGACCATTCTGGGTATCCTGACGCACCGGTACCCGGGACACAACCATCTCATGCAGTGAGGGCCCCCTCCTCATGCAGTGAGGGCCCTCTCCTCATGCAGTGAGGCCCTCTCCTCATGCAGTGAGGGCCCCTCCTCATGCAGTGAGGGCCTCTCCTCATGAGGTGAGGGCCCTCTCCTCATGCAGTGAGGGCCCCTCCTCATGCAGTGAGGGCCCCTCTTCATGCAGTGAGGGCCTCTCCTCATGCAGTGAGGGCCCTCTCCTCATGCAGTGAGGCCCTCTCCTCATGCAGTGAGGGCCTCTCCTCATGCAGTGAGGGCCCTCTCCTCATGCAGTGAGGGCCCCTCCTCATGCAGTGAGGGCCCCTCCTCATGCAGTGAGGGCCTCTCCTCATGCAGTGAGGGCCTCTCCTCATGCAGTGAGGGCCTCTCCTCATGCAGTGAGGGCCTCTCCTCGTGCAGTGAGGGCCCTCTCCTCGTGCAGTGTGGGCCTCTCCTCATGCAGTGAGGGCCCTCTCCTCATGCAGTGAGGGCCCTCTCCTCATGCGGTGAGGCCCTCTCCTCATGCGGTGAGGGCCCTGGGATCTTCAGTGACCCCAGGGGGTCAGCACCGTGGTCTACGTCCCGCCCCTAAGACGGGGGGTACCATGTAGATATTATGTGGCCCAAACCAAAGAGCTGTGTCGGTATAAAGCATGTGCACAGGGGAGGGGCTACAGTGCCCTCCTGCCCCCATTGGCTGAGGGGAACCACAGCCTGGGAGCCAGACAGGTATGCAGGCTCATGTTTAATTTGCTGTGGCTGATGTGGTCTGGCGCCCCTCCCGGTCTGACAGTTCCCCAGCAGACCTGGCCCGGGTCGGGCCAAACACAACCGTTTATCTAGCCCGGGCGGGTGTGATACGCTGCTGATGCGGAACGGCCTGATGGGTCTGCTCTGGCGTCGGCCTTAAACACACTCGGGCCCGTGCCTTTCTCTCCACCACTGCTCTGAGGCTCCCGTTGATAGGACCCATGGGCTGGCTGTACTACGACCGCGAGTTGATTTACCAGGGCGGCGCCCGGCACCACACCAGCCGTTCCCTTGCTCTGATTGGTTGGTGGTCTCTCCGATGGTGTCCAGACGCGTTTAGGTCGGCACCCATTCAGCACACCCTTTGGAAATACAAATGACCTGTGAGGTTCCAGGCGATGTCGGGGTGAAAGCCTCTAGGGCCAAAATAAGATGTTTTGTTTATCGTAATAATAGTTGTATTGTAGTTTTACTATGACCCTGCATGTATATATATATATGTACACATATATACCATGAGTCCATCTACTTTGACAATCTGTATGTGGTCTCTACATGTTCACAGGGGGACAGAGGCTATGAGGGTCCCAAGGGCAATCGAGGACCTCCGGGGGTGGGGCTGAGAGGAGACAAGGTACGGTGAGCCCCTGGGCTGAGGTGATAGGGACAGACAGACAGACAGACAGACAGACAGACAGACAGACAGACAGACAGACAGACAGACAGACAGACAGACAGACAGACAGACAGGCAGGCAGACAGACAGGCAGGCAGGCAGGCAGACAGACAGACAGACAGACAGACAGACAGACAGACAGGCAGGCAGGCAGGCAGGCAGGCAGACAGACAGACAGACAGACAGACAGACAGACAGACAGACAGACAGACAGACAGACAGACAGACAGACAGACAGACAGACAGGCGGTGCAGCAGGGGCTCTGACTGTGTGTTCTGGTTCTCCTCAGGGCAGTGCAGGTGAGCCAGGCCTCCCCGGGCTGCTGGGATTCCCGGGAGTCGGGATCCAGGGAGAGAAGGTGAGAGCCATGTCAATCCAATGCGTTGTCATTTGTTTTATTTGTAAGTTTAGTATTCCTCTCTCTTCTCTCTCTGTCTTTCCCTTTCTCTCTCTCTCTCTCCCTCTCTCTCTCTCTCTCTCTCTCTCTCTCTCTCTCCTGTATGTAATATTCCTCAAGTCCCCTCTCCCCTCTCCCCTCTCTCAGGGAGACCAGGGGCCGGTGGGCCCGTCTGGCCCCAGGGGGCCCTCAGGGCACGGTGCTGTGGGGCCCAAGGTGGGTGCAGCCTTTACTCCCACAGCCTGTAGCACGTAGCATGCAGCATCCCAGCAGATTAAAACCACATTTTAACCATGTAACACAAGGTGGATTATTATGGATTGGGCGCGGTTGATGTTGGTTCTTCCTCCTGCTAGGGAGACCAGGGGTTCCCAGGGGAACATGGACCCCAGGGAGAGAGAGGCACCGGGGAGCCAGGGTCAAAGGTCAGACTCTCTCACATACGTTCACACTGAAGGCCTCAATTGAACGGAATATGTATTTTAAAGAAACACGTGTTAAGCCAATAAATCTAGCGTCAGTCGGGAGCCGGACACAAGGGCCGTTTCCATTTGATTTCGGGGACCGACTTAAACAGGGCGATTGGTTTTGATTGAAGTGTTTGTTTGTCTGACCAATCAGGGCGAGCCAGGGCCAGAAGGTACCGCCGGGTTACCGGGGATTCCCGGGGAGGACGGCGCCGCCGGGCCCAAGGTACGTCCTCCGGACCCCGCAGCTACCGAGAGGGGGCCTGAGGGGGAACGGGGGGAGCCTCGCCGCGGGGGGGGGAAGAGCTGTGGAATACCGTTAAACAATTCTAAAATAATTAATTACAATGTTTGTGCATGTATATATTTAATTCAGAGCAAGAATAATTTATAAATATTCTTGCTCTGAATTAAACACGACCAAAATCCCAAAAATAAATAAATAGTCCTTCTGTGCGCACACTGCGCTCTCTTGTAATACAGGATTCATCCACCAGAGGACAGAAATGCACAATTAAATCCTCCAAAACTGAATTGAGCTCCCTCCCACTTTCCTCCGAGCAGCATGTTGGTGTACAGTACAGCGTAGTATATTTTAGCAAGTATCCATCAAAATACAATAATAATAACGCCTGCGCTAAAGCAAATATAATAATGATGTAATAACTATAACTATATATATAACTATTATGATTTAAATTCAACTAATTGTGTCACATTCTGTTTAGGGGTGCATCCTTCATTCAATACAGACTGGCCCTTCAGAGGAATATGTGTTGTATTATTAGTTTGCTTTGACTTGGCTCTTAGCCGTGAAGGACCACTCTAGAAGTCAAGGGATTATCGGTTTCCATTGAGCGCTCCGTGGAGGTTTTATGGTACACTCAACACTTTCCCTTTGTTGACTGAACGCAGGGTGAGAGCGGTTTTCCGGGTCAACGCGGAACAGAAGGTGCAGCCGGCAAAGGAATCCCAGGAGAGAAGGTGAGAGCTTATGTTGAATCAGGGATTAGCACAGCGAGAGAGCAAATAAGGAAGTATGGCTTTATTTAAACAGCACAATTCAAACAAAAAGTTACAGAGTGCTTAACAGAAAGGATGCATGACAACACAAACCCTGATACACTCCAGACAGGCCCTCACACACAGAGACTGACCTCCAGACGGACCCCCACACACAGAGACTAACCTCCAGACGGACCCTCACACACAGAGACTGACCTCCAGACAGACCCCCACAACCAGAGACTGACCTCCAGACAGACCCCAACAACCAGAGACTGACCTCCAGACAGACCCCAACAACCAGAGACTGACCTCCAGACAGACCCCAACAACCAGAGACTGACCTCCAGACAGACCCCAACAACCAGAGACTGACCTCCAGACAGACCCCCACACACAGAGACTGACCTCCAGACAGACCCCCACACACAGAGACTGACCTCCAGACAGACCCTCACACACAGAGACTGACCTCCAGGCAGGCCCCCACACACAGAGACTGACCTCCAGACAGACCCTCACACACAGAGACTGACCTCCAGACAGACCCACACACACAGAGACTGACCTCCAGACCCTCACACACAGAGACTGACCTCCAGGCAGACCCTCACACACAGAGACTGACCTCCAGACAGACCCTCACACACAGAGACTGACCTCCAGACAGACCCTCACACACAGAGACTGACCTCCAGACAGACCCTCACACACAGAGACTGACCTCCAGACAGACCCCCACACACAGAGACTGACCTCCAGACAGACCCACACACACGCAGAGTGACCTCCAGACAGACCCTCACACACAGAGACTGACCTCCAGTCAGACCCTCACACACAGAGACTGACCTCCAGATAAACCCCCACACACAGAGACTGACCTCCAGACAGACCCCCACACACAGAGACTGACCTCCAGACAGACCCCCACACACAGAGACTGACCTCCAGACAGACCCTCACACACAGAGACTGACCTCCAGACAGACCCCCACACACAGAGACTGACCTCCAGACAGACCCTCACACACAGAGACTGACCTCCAGACAGACCCTCACACACAGAGACTGACCTCCAGACAGACCCTCACACACAGAGACTGACCTCCAGGTAGACCCTCACACACAGAGACTGACCTCCAGGTAGACCCTCACACACAGAGACTGACCTCCAGACAGACCCTCACACACAGAGACTGACTCCAGACGGACCCCAACAACCAGAGACTGACCTCCAGACCCTCACACACAGAGACTGACCTCCAGACAGACCCTCACACACAGAGACTGACCTCCAGGTAGACCCTCACACACAGAGACTGACCTCCAGGTAGACCCTCACACACAGAGACTGACCTCCAGGTAGACCCTCACACACACACTGATGCTGCTTGTTGGTTTTCGTCTGCAGGGGGACAGAGGGGACCGCGGGATACGGGGGCTCCCAGGGGGCACGGGGCCGGTGGGGCCCGCAGGGGCTAAGGTATGTTTAAC
Source organism: Gadus macrocephalus (assembly GCF_031168955.1). Taxonomy (NCBI): domain Eukaryota; kingdom Metazoa; phylum Chordata; class Actinopteri; order Gadiformes; family Gadidae; genus Gadus; species Gadus macrocephalus. Next base: position 15,029,695 of record NC_082403.1, read on the forward strand.
ACACACACACACACACACACACACACACACACACACACACACACACACACAGCGGCTGCTGTAACCCTATTAGGTACGGTAGGCCCTGTAGCGACCCGGGTTTGATTCCAACATACGGACCTGCGTTCTGTAGCGCCCTCCTCGCTGTCCCTCGTCACCTTCCCGGACATAAAGGATCAGAAGCCATCCAGTACATCCACGATGGGGCCTCCTCGTCCTCGAGTCACCCTTAAGATGCTCACAGGGTGGAGGGCTTGCAGTTTGCAGAGCCACACCCCATAGTGAAGCATTATATATACCTGCTGGAGCTCTCTCAAATCAACCATGATGTGGAATAAGAATATCAAATATATTACAATTGCAGTTGACAAATTGTTCTATCCCTTGCGTTTGTGTGTGTGTGTGTGTGTGTGTGTGTGTGTGTGTGTGTGTGTGTGTGTGTGTGTGTGTGTGTGTGTGTGTGTGTGTGTGTGTGTGTGTGTGTGTGTGCATGTGTACGTGTATGCGTGAGTGTGTCTGTGCGTTTGTGCATGAACATGCTTGTATGTTTGTGTGTGTGTCTGTGTACGTGTGTGTGTGTGTGTGTGTGTGTGTGTGTGTGTGTCTGTGTGTGTGTGTGTGTGTGTGTGTGTGTGTGTGTGTGTGTGTGTGTGTGTGTGTGTGTGTGTGTGTGTGTGTGTGTGTGTGTGTGTGTGTGTGTGTAGGGAGAGCCAGGCAGCTTGGGCATGACGGGAGTCTCTGGTCCTCCGGGCCGCGGCCTGCCTGGACCGAAGGTAATGGCACAATCCTTAAGAGGATCCGGCTCAACACACACAGGGTCAAAGGTCACTCACAGCTTCAGGATGCTGTGTCCGTTCAGCATGATGATAGCATTTTACCATTGATGAACCAGGGATTGACCAGTTCACTCAGTAATAAGCAGGTGGGAGTAGTCTTAATCAGATATATATTTTATATTCAAATTGAAACTGATTACAAAAATATATCATATTTATTTTTTGTATTCAAACTGAAACAACTCATTCCAAGACAGGACCCATTAAACCATATGTATGGTTTTTGTTTTTAGGTATTTTGTATTGAATTCCTTAAATCCGCACACGGGGTGGGATGTTGATAATTATAATTATAATAATTAATTTTATTTGAGGGTGCCTTACATAGCACTCAAGGTCACCTTACAGGGCAGTGTTTAAAAGTGTTTGATGTGTCTATAGAAAGGTGATTGGTGACCTTTACTCAGGGGGATGTTGATGTGTCTATAGAGAGGTGATTGATGATCTCTCCACAGGGGGATGTTGATGTGTCTATAGAGAGGTGATTGGTGATCTCTCCACAGGGGGAGTCGGGACCGGTGGGCCCCAGTGGACCGGTGGGAGAGGCCGGAGTGGGCATCACAGGGCCCAAGGTAACTTCCCAAAGCATGTACCCCGATATAGTTTGTGAACCCATCATGTGTGCCCGAGTCGTCCCGTGGCCGTCTCCCTGCAGCGCTACAGGGATGTTGTCCTGTGTGTTGTCCTGCAGGGCGAGAGGGGACCCCGGGGGCCCGTCGGCCCCACAGGAGTGGCGGGGGAAGGTCAACCCGGACCCCAGGTACATGCAGCCATCGCTGTGGCACTCAATCCACATTTATGATAAACACACATAAACACTTACAACAAGGAACAGAGACCACGTCTGAACCGTCCAAACACCTGACCTCAATCACTGGCTTGTTAGGGGCTGCCAGGGTTACCAGGGCAACAAGGAGATGTAGGACCTGAAGGCAAAGGGTTGCCAGGGACCAAGGTGACTTTTTACATAAGACTCTCCATGAATACAATCAGCGTGTGTGCGTGTAAGATGTGTTTGTCTGAGGTATGCGTGTGTCTGTGTGTGTGTGGGGGGGGTGTAATATGTGTTTCTATTAGATGTGGGTGTGTGTAATATTTGTATGATGTGTGTGTGTGTGTGTGTGTGTGTGTGTGTGTGTGTGTGTGTGTGTGTGTGTGTGTGTGTGTGTGTGTGCGTAGCTTTCTGTGTTTTCTTGTATGGCTCTTCTTCCCCCTCATTAAGTGTTTTTTTTCCTCTCCTGTTTCAGGGTAACCGAGGACCAGCAGGGGTCCCAGGCCCTTCAGGACCCCCTGGAGTCGGCCTTGTGGGGCAGAAGGTGTGTGTGTGTGTGTGTGTGTGTGTGTGTGTGTGTGTGTGTGTGTGTGTGTGTGTGTGTGTGTGTGTGTGTGTGTGTGTGTTATGTGTTTGTGCGCATGTGTATGCGTGTGTGTCTCTGTGTGTGTGTGGCTGTTTGTGTGTGTGTGTGTGTGTGTGTGTGTGTGTGTGTGTGTGTGTGTGTGTGTGTGTGTGTGTGTGTGTGTGTGTGTGTGTCGGTGTGTGTGTGTGTGTGTGTGTGTGTGTTATGTGTTTGTGCGCTTGTGTATGCGTGTGTGTCTCTGTGTGTGGCTGTTTGTGTGTGTGTGTGTGTGTGTGTGTGTGTGTGTGTGTGTGTGTGTGTGTGTGTGTGTGTGTGTGTGTGTGTGTGTGTGTGTGTGCGTGCATTTGTGAGAGTCTTCTGATGAGCCAGTTCTGCTTGCCATGAGTAATATACTCATAGACATGTGATAAACCTCATGCACTAGAGATGTGATAAACCTCATGCACTAGAGATGTGATAAACCTCATGCACTAGACATGTGATAAACCTCATGCACTAGAGATGTGATAAACCTCATGCACTAGAGATGTGATAAACCTCATGCACTAGAGATGTGATAAACCTCATGCACTAGACATGTGATAAACCTCATGCACTAGAGATGTGATAAACCTCATGCACTAGAGATGTGATAAACCTCATGCACTAGAGATGTGATAAGCCTCATGCACTAAACATGTGATAAACCTCATGCACTAGACATGTGATAAACCTCATGAACTAGACATGTGATAAACCTCATGAACTAGACATGTGATAAACCTCATGAACTAGACATGTGATAAACCTCATGAACTAGACATGTGATAAACCTCATGAACTAGACATGTGATAAACCTTATGCACTAGACATGTGATAAACCTCATGCACTAGACATGTGATAAACCTCATACGTCGTGGCGTTCAGGGCTCTGCAGGGACGGTCGGACCCACAGGCGAGCCAGGGCTCCCAGGAGAAGGCATTCAGGGCCCAAAGGTATTCACACAAATGATCACAAACAGTAATCAGGATAATTATGACGATGATGATGACAATGATAATGGTGATGATGATGATGATGAAAGTGTTTAAATTATGATCGTAGCTGTGGTGAGTATGATAATGGTGGTGGTATAGTGATGATAATGATGATAATGTTGGTAATGATGATGTTGATGATAATGATCATGGTTAAAGTCATGATGATGATGATGAGGATGATGGTGGTAGTGGTAGTGGTGATGTGGATGATGATGATAATAGTGGTGGTGACAGTGATGACGATGATGGCAGTGGTGATATTGAGGATGATCATTGAAGTGGTTAAATTGATGATAATGGTGGAATTGAAAGTGATGATGATAATTGTTGGTGATGATGATGATGGTAGTGATGGCGATGATGATAATGATTGTTGGGATAGTGATGATGATGATGATGATGATGATGGTGATAATCATAATGGTGTTGGTGTTGGTGGTGGTGATAGTGGCGGTGATGATGATGATGATGATGATGATGATGATGATGATGATGATGATGATGGTGGGGGGATGATGGTTGGTGATTTGGATGCCAACACACACATTGGTCCACAGTGGCGTCCCCTACCTCCCCTACCCCTGTGGCCACGGCCTCCTGACCAAACCCTTACCTGTGGTCGTTTGGTGGTCCCTAGGGAGAGCAGGGGTTCCAGGGGATCACGGGCCCCCGAGGGCCCCCCGGCCACGGTGTCCCAGGAGAAAAGGTACAACAGCATCTGCCTCGCTCGTCATGAATAAGGTGCACTGGGCGGTTGTGTGACAGTGTTGTTGAACCCGACCCAGGGCGGCAGAGGCTCCCCGGGGGAACGGGGCCGCAAAGGAGACCTGGGGGGATTCGGAGAGCCCGGGACCCCTGGACCCACGGTAACACGGGACCACAGCTGAATGACATACTGCAGACCCATTCACATTGACAGTATTACATGGTGGAGATGGACCGTTGAATAGGGCACACGATGCACAGATTCAGAGCCACGCACCTGAACATATTGATGCCCCTATTTATAAGTAGTATGTAGACTGTAGAGGATATTGCCATTACATTGCTTGGAACGTGCTGTCTGATCTCTCCTTGGTCTTGCAGGGGAAACCTGGGGAGAAGGGGCTGCGCGGGTTGAATGTGAGTATATCCGGGTGGGATTCCCTTTCTATCGGCCCTATGTCAGCATGTGTCTACGTTGCATCTCATCCCGTTCTGGTTCCTTCCACACACGCAGAGAGAAGAGGTCATCAGAATAATCCGTGAAATATGTGGTGAGTGTCTTGTTTCCTCATCATAGTCGTATACCTCTAGCTTTACTCCTCTCTTGAGTCTTTAGGGGGTTCATGATCACTTTAAGTACACGTTACACTGCTATCAGTTTAATTCATGTTGAAATATATTTGTTTAGATTTCACATGCAACCTTTTACTTCAAGCCAATGTTGTTTTCATATTGAGTTAGGATATAAGACAACTTTTACCTGTTATAAAAATATTAAAGATGTATAGATGTATATACATCAATATATATTTAATCTATAATTGTATACATTGACAATACTCAAAACACAGAAGGAGCCTGTTTTCCCCGGCACTATGATGGACCTTCGAGGCAGGAGACCTTAGTGCGCTCTTCAGTCATTAAATGGCACAGGGATGTACTGAACCTCCAGAGTGGACCTTGCTAACCCCCCCCCCCCCCCTCCTCGGTTTGTCCTGCAGGCTGCGGGCTGAAATGCCGCGAGAGCCCCCTGGAGCTGGTGTTTGTGATCGACAGCTCCGAGAGCGTGGGGCCCGACCACTTCGAGGCGGTGAAGGACTTTGTGAACGTGCTGGTGGACCGCGTGTCGGTGAGCCGCGAGGCCAGCCGCGTGGGCGTGGTGCTCTTCAGCCACGTGGCCATGGTGGTGGCCAGCCTCACGCAGCACTCCAGCCAGGCCGACGTCAAGGCCGCCGTGCGGGGCATGCCCTACCTGGGCGAGGGCACCTTCACGGGCAGCGCCATGCGCCGCGCCGGGCAGCTGTTCCGGGCGGCGCGGCCCGGCGTACGCAAGGTGGCGGTGGTGCTGACGGACGGCCAGGCCGACCGCCGCGACGCCGTGCAGCCGGCGGAGGCGGCGGCGGAGGTGCGGGCGGCGGGCGTGGAGGTGTTTGTGATCGGCGTGCTGAACCGCAACGACCCCGACTACCTTGAGTTCCAGGAGGAGGTGAAGACCATGGCCTCGGACCCCGACGACGAGCACGTATACCTCATCGACGACTTCAGGACCCTCCCCGGTAAGCCAGCGTGTGGGGGGCCTCTCGGTGTCTCAGGAGCCTGTCCACGGCCCATGCTCTCGTTCTAGCGTAGATGAGCGTGTGGGCGTCATGTAGTGATGGCAGGAGGGACTTCATGTTTATCACTTTTTTTTTAATCTTTGTGTTTTGCAAAATCGCCCTATGAGCTGCTCCAGAAGAAAAATAAGCTGCAGCTTATTTAGTTTTGGTTCATGAAAATACGGATTCAAGCTGCAGCCTTGTTTTTCGAATAATAAGACAATTAATTGTATTGGCAGTACGCTGATCAGTCACATACCTTTAGTGGTAACACCGCTCAGGTGGTTTGTGATCCAGACAAACCCGCTCCAACAAAGCAACTAAAATGAAGCAAAAGTACATCAAACACCCCGTTCACATCTGCCATCAGACCTTAGATGTTAACCTAAAGATCTGAGAGTGAGACTGTGTGATACGACGTTGATTCTGTTGCCGTGTTGTGGTTTTGTTTGTTTTTGTTAAAGATCTGGAGAGCAAGCTACTGAGTCGTATATGTGAGCACGATGACGGCTCCCTGTTCGTCCCCAACTCCTTCAGCCCCTCCACGCCCGGGGAGAACGACCTACCCGAGACGCTAGACCGGGGTCACGTAGTCCATTTACCAGAGGTCGTCACACAAGTAAGAGACCACATATTCATGTGAAAAGAGCTGAACCAATTCCAGAATAAGCGACCCAAAATATATCCTTCCCTCCCCCCTATTTCTCTGCAAGTAGAAGAACTGTGCAGTCACGCACCTGTGATTTACAGATGAAATGGATTCCGAGAACTTATCAGGGAAGAGATGCCCTGTTTGTTAAGAAATTAGCTGATGTCTAAATGTGTTGCTGTGTCATACAAAGGCAGGCGGGCAGTAAACTGGGACAAAAATTCTCACAGATCGTGTGCTCTGTGCCATATAGAACAAATTACAAAGAACTTTTATCCCTCATATCTTAACTACAGCCCCTTTAGCGTAAGAGTTCTCCTAAGTCCTGTCCCTGTGGGTTCTCCCAGATCGACCTGCCGGGGGGGCCAGAGACTACCCCCGCCCCCGAGCCCACCCCAGACTACGACGACAGCTACGAGGACGGCCTGGTGGACGCCAGCCAGGCCACGGCGCTCTACGAGGAGCCCCCCCGGGAGCAGGGGCCCCACACTGTGGAGGGGCCGCAGACTAAGGGCAACTGGCTGTACGTCAGGGAGACGACCCGGGCCCCTGGCACGCCGACACCACTGCCAGTGCTCTACGGGCCAGGTGAGACACCAAACGACAACACCACTTAAAGGGCACATATTAAACCAGTGGGAGGGTGATTAGCCGTTACAAGCCGTTTTGATGATGTGCCTCTCCTGGCATCACAAGCGGGCGTGTCCACCTGGATGTCTGCTGGATAGATCAGTCTACCAGCCAGAAGAACGGCTCGTAACGACTGATCGCACTCGCACCTGGTGGTACAATATGGGACCTTTCAAAAGGGTTTGTAGAATGTGCGCTGGTTATCAGACTTGAGTCCAGCAGCAGCCAGTCTGGCTGTGTTTGTCACAGTTCATCAGTTATAACGTCAGGTTTGATTTATGATTTCATAAAGGTTATCACAACACACAAGCAGAAGCGATTTCTTTATTTTTTCAGAAATCCTCCCGATACATTTCTAATGCCGAGGGTGTCACCGGAACCAGATCAAGTCTCTGCCCTTCTGTCATCACTCCAGATTCTGGCTGTGACCAGCCCTTGGACCCGGGGCCGTGCCGGGAGTACCTGGTGAGGTGGTACTACGACCCAGAGGCCAACGCCTGCGCCCAGTTCTGGTACGGAGGTTGCCAGGGCAACCAAAACAACTTTAAGGCCGACGCGGACTGCAGGGACGCCTGCGTCTACACGTAACAGACATCAGGGTGGGGTGGGCAGGTGGTGGTGGTGGTGGGGGGGGGGGGGGTCTGTGGCTCACTGTTGGACCTCATGAGATCAGGACCTCAGAGCGCTTGAACATCATCCCGCTCCATTTACGGACATTGTGGAGCAAAAACAGAACACGGCGCCTTGAGTGATAGACTCATTATTCGTTTAGAAGGAAATACCACAATGCGCTATTTACTTCTTGTCACTTTCTTCTTACGTTTTATTTTTTACTAATTTGTTCATTCATTCGTGTATTTTCAGTGGGTTCATTTAGGACACTTTAATAATACTGTGAATAACCTTAACTGTTTTCATGAATATGTTAAGGACAATCTTTGGTGCTTATCGGAAAATGTTCTTAATTATCTAACATCGTCAAATCCATAGGTTTTGTAAAGTCAGTGTATATACCAAATAAATGTATCTCAACAACCATGTGAATCATGATCAATGAAAAATATATTTTTCAATAACCTTTTCTAATAACAGTTAAAAGTATATATACATAGATATATAAATGTATCTTAGCAATGTAAATATTTTATGGTATTAAAAATGACACATTGTGATTACATTAAAATTTAAATACAACTTAAAATGAAAGACTGCTCTTGTGCACACAAATCCAACACCCACCCACCCACATCCACACAAACAGCCAAACACACACACTAACAGACACAGACACACACACAGACACACACACAGCCAACCCCCCGCGCCACACACACACACACACACACACACACACACACACACACACACACACACACACACACACACACACACACACACACCGGACACACACAGCCACCCACACACACACTGCTTACAAAACACACACACACACACACACACACACAGCCACCCACACACACACTGCTATCAACCCATACACACACAGCCATACCCACACAGCCTTCTCCTCAGGTGGCGTTCCTGGGGTGGGGCGGATGGCCCCCGCTGCTCTGCCCAGGGGCCCCGGCCTCGTCCTCCGGCGGGTCCGGCTGGTACCGGTGCTTGTAGCCGTAGGGCCGGAGGCGGTGGGTTAAGTACTGCAGCGTGTGCATGTGAACACTATCCACGTAGTGGAATGTGACCGCGAAATCCGAACAGCAGCCCGGGCCCTGCGGAAGGCAGCACACACATTGGTCTCAAGAAAAAGAAATACAAATGTATCAATAAAAGAAAACGCTTAGAAATAACAACGTCTAAACCCTGACCACTTTGTGGGCGGGGGCTTGAGTGATGCTCTAGGCATCGTGGGTATTTTCCGGAAGCCAATCAGGGTCTTGTGGAAGGGACTTAAAAAGGATATGCTGACAGAATCCGTCGTACCATAGAGACGTCTGAGCCACAGAAAAATAACAATTTCTCAGAAATCAACGACAAAGAACCACGTCACTTGCAGAATTGTATGTCTGCTTATGGGTCGGTTGGGTAACAGTGAAGTGACCCCGTCTCCAAAACCAGCTCAGACGTACGAAACATCAGACTGAACGAAACAAAACAGTCATCCAGGAAGACTATCTGTAAGAAAGGCTCTTTCACGGAGCTTAGGAAAGACCCCAGATATACAGATATAGTCACACCATTTGCTTACCTCTACCACCCTGTAGTGCTCATAGAGGAGATACCAGGGCCTGGACTTAGAGCGTCCCCCTCGGGGCACCAGCACCTCAGGGGTCATGTGATGAAAGGTGTGCCTCCCGAGTCTGTCCCTGGTGTCCACCGGTCGCACCTGGACCTTCTCCATGCACATGCCCAGGGCCATGTCCTCGATGTCACTGTCGTGCGTGCACAGGCCGCTCTGGAAGGCCGCCACGTAGCGCCGCAGCGCCTCGCGGCTCAGCACGTAGCCCGCGCCGCCGCTCATGTAGCCCTGCTTCACGAAGGGGTGGAAGCGGCGGCCGAGGTACAGCGGCTGCTCCGTGTCCTGCCGGGCCAGCAGGCGCCGCAGGTTCTCCACCACCACGAAGGTGTCGTCGTCGGCCTTGAGGAACCAGTCGGCGCTGTCCAGGTGGTGCCGGTGGACGTACTGGAAGGCCCTGATGGTCTTCCAGTAGAGCTGGTCCCGGCCCTCGCTGACATTGAGGCCCACCGTGGGGAAGTCCGTCTCCTCGGAGCTCATGAACAGCGCCGTGTCGCAGTGCCTGGCCCAGGTGTCGCGCACGTGGCGGGTGCGTCCCTCCAGGTACTTGGGCCCCGTCATGATCCAGCACAGGATCCGGGGCTGGGCAGGGTCCGGGGCCTTCTGCTGCCCGCCTGAAACCAAAAGGCAGGTGAATGCCCGTACTCGTCCAGCAGGGGCGTAGCCCTCAGTTTGGGCAGGGAACATTTTGTAGGACTTTGTTTAGGGTCGGCTCTTAGAGCACATCATTAGACTATTTACCAACCACCACAGTGTACAGCTAGGTCTTCATACTAAATACTACTAATACTTATGCATTGATCACAATTGTACTCACACAACACAAGTATTTCTCAACCATCCTCTCTCCATCATCGTGTTTTTGTATTCAACAGCCATTGAGAAACCATGATTGGTATTGAAATGCAGGGGAGTAATAGATAAACTGGACGCTTCTTTTCTCTTATTTTCGTAAACCTCTTTCCGATTGTATTACACCAGGAGATGTTATACATTATATATATCTATCGGAATGTACGTATATTTTTTATAAAAAAAGTTGCTGTGCTGAATGAAACACCCATAGTTGTTTAAATGATTAGGGAGGGTAATTAGGGAGGGAACGAGACAGGGGAGAAGAATTCAGGCCAGTATCATGGCAGCCTAGTCATATTGCTTTCACAGAGGATAGAGGTTCCTTTCACCGAAAGGAAGATTTCCTAAGATTGGTGGGGACACATATCATTAGCGTCCTTGCTAGAAACTATGGCCCGCTAACAACATACCATGAAAGTATGGCCTGCTAACAACATACCATGAAACTATGGCCTGCTAACGACATACCATGAAACTATGGCCTGCTAACGACATACCATGAAACTATGGCCTGCTAACGACATACCATGAAACTGCTTGCGTGTTTGCCCTAACAACCTCACCTGTGTGGTTAACCTGCACAACAGGTTTGTATGCTTGCCAGTCGAAGCGTGGGTTGGAAGAGGGCGATCTTATCAGCTGGTACACATTATTATGAAAGAAGTGGAATCCAATGCATACACCGATGATAAATGACAAGGGAGATTTGTAGTTCCTCATTGCTGTTTCTGTAATCGCAAGATTTCAAAGGGAATAAAAGAAATTCAAAACAAACATTATGCTATTGGATAGGGGGAGCGACGACAGCAGACTTCCTGTTGGTACGTGTGTGTGTGTGTGTGTGTGTGTGTGTGTGTGTGTGTGTGTGTGTGTGTGTGTGTGTGTGTGTGTGTGTGTGTGTGTGTGTGTGTGTGTGTGTGTGTGTGTGTGTTTTAAACGACCATGCTGAATGCAGTCCATGCTCCAATAGTAAACATCAACATTGACTACGGCAATTATAACACATTATTGTCACAGGTCAGTAATGGGAAACCTCAATTTGTGCCAGATAATATCAGCAGGCCCTGTATTGCCTAAGATCTATGTTTAGATTCATATTCTTCGGAATAGTTTGAATTGCTAAAAAACAATAAAGAATTTCAAACTCAATCAGCTATATATAACAATATTCCATACTTAACTGGACAAGGAGTTCTCTCTTCTGTGTAATGTTCCTTAAAGAAGCCTTAAAGAAGAGCTTAATGTCTAGCAGGAGGAACCTGCTGTCATGCCAGTAAAATGGTCCCTGTGTCGCGTGGGTCACGCGGCATCTGCCTGACACAGGTACTGAAGCAGGAAGCAGGCTGCACTGGTAGTACGAAGTCACCATTCCAGTTGGCTGGGTAGCTACAGTCTGCTGCTCTAGTCTGTGCCCTAACCTGTTTGGATTGTATTTTATGACCATACCTTGAAAGATATTTACTTTATTCAATTCATAACAGAATAAATAACAAACAGCCTGTGTCAACTATATCAGCCTGCTGATCTTTACTATCGCTGGTAAACTCTAGGGTATAGTTACAGCCGTTGGACTTTGGACTTCAGGTTCTTTATTTTAATCAAACCCAAGTCTACATTTTGGCCCAACATTACATAGTGTCTAAATATACAGAAAGGTTGAGCAGGGGTGTTTCAAGCATTTTGGGGCCGATGCAAAATTACTTTTGGGGCCCTTTAAATTGTAAGTTTAAGTTTAGGGAAACTTTATGAGGAAAATTAGCTTATTTTTCAATTCAAATCAAACATCTCAAGTTGACCCCAACTTTTCAAAAAATGACAGATACTGATAATAAATGGGAAACACTTGTGCACCCCTACATTAGTACACTAAGTATTATTATTACACTAGCCTACATAGCTAGACCGCTGGCTCACCTAGGCCAATCAGACCATGTGTCCATCCTTCTGATTCCAGCGTCCACCCCCATCAGGAAAATTGCTCCCATCACCACTAGGACAGTCAAAACCTGGCCAGCAGACTCCACGTCACTGCAGATCAGTCTCCATGACACCAGATCGGAGGAATACGAGCATGAGGACCTGGAACGGTTCGCATCAACGGTCCTCCAACACGTCAGGAACTGTGCAGACTCGTTCACCGTGGACAAGCGTGCCCGGGTTTACCCCGACACAAAGCCATGGATGAACAGAAAGGTGCTGCAGCTGCTCAGGGAGAGAGACTCTGCCTTCAGGTCAAAGGACAAGGCCCCCTATAACATCACCAGGGACAACCTGGACCGAGGCATCAAAGAGGCCAAGGCGGAGTACAAGGGCAAGATCGAACACTGCTTCCGGAGCAACGACTCGAGGCGGGTGTGGCAGGGGGGTCCAGCACATGACCAACTTCAGAGCCAACAGGCTCTCCGCCGCCGGGGATAACCCACAGCTGGCGGAAGAGCGGAACTCCTTCTACGCACGGTTCGAGATGGGGCTGAGGGGGGAAGCCACATCACAACCCCAATACCCACCAGCCCCCAGCAGCCTCCCCCTCACAGAACACGAGGTGAGACGCACGCTGAAGGCTGAAAAGCAGCAGGGACTGTGCTGACCAGCTGACCGGGGTCCTCACCAAGATCTTTAATCGGTCCCTGTCCCAGGCCAACTGCAATCCAGCCCCTGCTCATCGACGGTGGCTGCGTGGAGAGGGTCGCGCCCTTCTGCTTCCTGGGGGTGCACATCCAGGAGGACCTGTCCTGGAAGACCAACACCACAGCCATCATTAAGATTAACTATTTCCTGAGAGTCCTCAGAAACTAGCACCTTAGGGAGGAGTTGCTTGTGACCTTCTACCGCTGTTCAGTGGAGAGCAGCATCACCTACTGTATCTGCGCGTGGTTCTCCAGTTGCACAGCTGCAGAGAGGAAGGCACTACAGCGGGTCGTAAACTCGGCCCAGAAGATCATCGGCTGCCCTCTCCCCTCTCTAGGAACTGTACAACACCCGCTGCCTCAAAGAGTCTACCAAGATCTCCAGGGATCCAACCCACCCGGGTAACGAACACTTTGTGCTGCTGCGCTCAGGGAAGCGGTCAGGACTATGGCTGCACGGACAAACAGACTTAAATCTAGTTTCTACCCCAGGGCCATACAGGCGTTGAACGTTGCCAACACCTGACCTCGTAATATCCCGCACACGCACACACACATAACATGTGGCAGCTACTGGGGAACTGTGCAATTCCCTACGAACCATCTATTTATTTATCTAATTATTTATATTATTATATTAAATATTTATTTATTTATTTTTTCTAAGGTCTTACCTGTAGCTGTACTTTGACAATAAAGATCATTCATCGGTATTACAGTGTCGGTAATCAGTCAGACGTAATCGGCTAGGTGGCTACATGACCCTACCTAGAGGTAAGGGTGCATTATCGTCTGCCCGTCAGAACAAATGACACAAATGACACAATACATAGGGGTATTCGAAACAATATCCCTAACATAGACACAATGTTAACAAGCATCCGTTCTTGAGGTGGTTCATGAAGCATCTAATGAAGTTAGAATTGCAGTTCATATTGTAAGTGGGCGGAATGGTAAATTAAGTCATTGTTGTTTGACGTCCCCCTGAGGTCAAAGGTCACCAAATGTTTGGCTGTCCCCAGAATGATGTAATGCGTCTATGTAGCAAGTTCTTCCTGTTAGGCGGCTTTGCCGTCAGGTTTGATTGGCTGTCACGGCCAAACCGTTTGGAATTAGAAAAAGCTGTTTGGCAGGTTTGTTCGGCTTGTTCTGAAGATCATATAGGACAAGTTTCATGATGATTGGACATAATCTAGCAAGTTTGGCTATGATATGTTAAAGTGTTGCTGAGAACTGGCTTACTTCCTGTTAGGCAGCTTTGCCGTCGAATTTGAATGGCTGTAGCGGGCAAACGGTTTTGAATTAGAAAATGCTGTTTGCACATTTCGGCTTGGTCTGAAGATCATATAGGGCAAGTTTCATGATGATTAGACATCATTTGTGGCCTGTGGATATGTAATGTTGATATTGACAACTTTCAACATGGCAGCCAGGCTTTGCCGACAAGTTTGATTGGCTGTCACGGCCAATCGGTTTAGAATTAGAAAAAGCTGTTTGGCAGGTTTGTTTGGCTTGGTCTGACGATCATATAGGGCAAGTTGCATGATGATTGGACATAATCTGTGGCCTGTGGATATGAAATGTTGATTTTGACAACTTTCAACATGGAGGCCAATTTCTGATGTTCAAATGGGAAATATTTTATGAGCTATATGAGAGTATCACCGAACATAGAAAATTTGTTCGAAATATACTCATGTGACGAGAGAAGAGTTAAAACACGTCTTTGTTAATTATAGCTCCCCCTAGAGGTCAATGGTCACCATAGGTCACCATAATGTGGTCAATAGTGTTTGGATGTGGTCGATAGTGTTTAAATGTGGTCGATAGGGTTTACATGTTTAAATGTGGTCGATAGTGTTTAATTGTGGTCGATAGGGTTTACATGTTTAAATGTGGTCGATAGTGTTTATATATGGTCGATAGGGTTTACATGTGGTCGATAGGGTTTACATGTGGTCCATAGTGTTTAAATGTGGTCCATAGTGTTTAAATGTGGGCGATAGTGTTTAAATGTGGGCGATAGTGTTTAAATGTGGTCGATAGGGTTTAAGTGTGGTCCATAGTGTTTAAATGTGGGTGATAGTGTTTAAATGTGGGCGATAGTGTTTACATGTGGTCGATAGGGTTTACATGTGGTCCATAGTGTTTAAATATGGTCGATAGTGTTTAAATGTGGTCGATAGTGTTTACATGTGGTCGATATTGTTTAAATGTGATCGACAGTGTTTAAATATGGTCGATAGTGTTTAAATATGTTCTTTTCCCTCACTCTCCACCTCATCCCTAACTCTCCACCTCAAGCTGGTGTGTAGTGAGCGTTCTGGCACCGATTGGCTGCCGTGCATTACCCAAGTGGGTGCTACATATTGGTGGTGGTTAGTGAGGTCCCCCCTTCACTTTAGGCGTCTTTGAGTGTTATTAATTATTATTATTCTTCATGTTTAACCTCTGTTTTCCTTTTATTCCTAGTCTGTTTTACATAGTTTTGAATGATGACTATATGCTCTGTAAGGTGACCTTGGGTGTCTTGAAAGGCGCCTCTAAATTAAATGTATTATTATTTATTATTACCAAATGTATTGAGTGTCTATGACGTCATGTATCTATGTACCAAGTATAGAGTGGCGAAGTCACGCCCCTTCCGGTAGGGCTCATGGGACCTATGAGATCGAAAAATATGAATGGGTGTCAATGGAGAGAAAATAATTATTTTCTGGTCCCAGTCTTTATATGCCCTGGATTACACATATGTTGTTTGTGGATTTAAATGATAATTTTTCATGCAAAGAAAACTAAAAATGTTCGTGAAGAAGTTTGATAATTTTAGGTTTTATGTGAGGCCGCTTTGTGAACTACAGCTCTTCGCTGCTCTCGACGCATATGATATACGTCACCACACCCGCCCTTGGAACTCGGCACAGAGATGGCGATCTCTCTGCCCCACTTCACCGCTTTTTCCAAGGGGAGGATAAAAGCATCGAAAGAGGTGAAAACCATTATAAATCGGGGCACGTGCAGAGTTTCAGTTATGCCGATGGGAAGATTGTCGGTCTTCTCCACGCCAGTCGCAGGGAGCGTGACGTCACATACGAGCCGTGTAGTCTTTCTCGTTGTGTTTTCTCTACAGACTTTATCTGAACAATTGCACAATAAACGGTCGAACTCTTTGCATGAAAAATTATCCTTTAAATCCACAAACAACATATGTGTAATCCAGGGCATATAAAGACCGGGACCAGAAAATAATTATTTTCTCTCCATTGACACCCATTCATATTTTTCGATCTCATAGATCCCATGAGCCCTACCGGAAGGGGCGTGACTTCGCCACTCTATGGTTATGATATGTCAAAGGGCTGTTGAGATATCTGCTTACTTCCTGTTTGGCGGCTTTGCGGTCGAATTTGATTGGCTGTAGCGGGCAAACGGTTTTGAATTTGAACAATATTCCATCAAATTTGTGAAAGGAGTAGCATTTCAAACCAAGATGGCGGAAAATCCATCATGGCGAGAAATGATGACATAAGGTGCGTTGAACTCGGCTTGGCCCAAGAAATCCAATGATATCTGGTTTGTGAATATTGGATGAATGGGTCGAAAGTTATAAACATGAATGCATGTTGAACTTTGACCTGTTGGTGGCGCTAGAGCTGTTGTGCCAAATTTCACAACTTTGCACCAAGGCGTTCTATGGGCTGCCATAGACTCCCATGGCAGGTTAATAATAATAATAATAGGAATTCATACAAAAACAATAGGTTGTCTCGCAACCTCGTTGCTTGACACCGAAAAATACTGGGATTAGTTTAATTTATACGCCACGGCTAGGCAAGAGACTACATTGTTCAATGTACAATTATATGCTGATTGTTGTTTTTTTAGTTTGTGTTGCATTCAAGAACAAATTTAAGTTGAATCTTTGGTCCCACCAGTAATATATGCACTCAGAAGAGTATATGATAAAATAGTCCAGCTGCACAGCATGCAGTAAATGGGGTGCACAGTAGCAAACAGAACCAACAGCGACGGTAGTCACTCCTTGCCACTAGGGGTCAGCATCGGGAGGATGAGACCTGTCTCCGCAAAGCCAAAGGGCAAAGGAAACCCTTCCCGTGTAAACAAGGACGTTGAGTAACTGGCATTGTCTGTTTCAGTCATTGAGGCCCTGTGTCCTTTGGCTCTCTTCTATAACTCTATTATATGTGGTAAGATGAAGCTTCCGTTGAGTAGAAGGTTCTGCTGAAGGACAGCTGTCGCCTGTGTAATGTCTTTAGATCGGACCTGACCTAGGTGTAATAAACTGTCCTCATCTTCTGGAGATGACTGCCCATGTATCCAAAGTGCGTTCCCTGTACAAGAGGATCCTCCTGCTGCACCGCTTCCTTCCCATCGACCTGCGGGCGCTGGGAGACCAGTACGTCAAGGAGGAGTTCAGGAGGCACAAGAGCGCTTCTCCGAAGGAAGTGGCTGCCTTCATGGTCGAGTGGGAGGTGAGGTGTTTGTTTATGTCACTTATAATGTCCGACTGGCTGCCCGTGTTGGAAGCTATGACTTGACTCAACTGAATTTACCTAAAGGTGCGCTGACCTTAAGGATGACAGTGCTGTAGTGTCAGCTTCGGGCCACTAGATGGTGCCACCGCTTCGCTTTACTAGGCTGGGGTCTAAACTATTGAGCTGCGTTCTCTGAGGCACTTCGGCTGCTAAACCCGGGGCCAGCAGAGACTCTCGATCAGGATGCTGTTAGGAGACTGTAGGCAGGGCATTTGAATGCTGGAGACGCAACTGTCAAGACAGGACCAGCTGCTGATTTGTCACGGGCTTGCAGCCTTTTCCCGTATTGAATTCCATTTATTTACAAGGATTAATTTACTTTTTCTAATAAATAACAGAGCAGCACATACATAATTCAATAAATAATTATATATAAATGTATCGATAAAATATCTGTACCAAAAATAATATTTAAGGCCATCTGTAGGCAAAGTATACCAAATTTAAGACATACAAAATCTGACTACATTAAACATATCAGATTGCACAAGTAATGTTTACACACACACACACACACACACACACACACACACACACACACACACAGTAAACTTACACTCTCGAAACAAACTAGATATTCAATAATTACGTGTTAAGATTTTCATTTACATTTGATTAGATTCAGATAAAGATGTGCTCATTTAAACGGTTGTCATTGGGGTGAATCCACGGCAGCGGTCCCCTCTGATGTTCAGCCTCACGATGTTTCATCTGTACACCAGGACCCTGAGCAGCCAGGGACATCTTGTTCTACCCCCCGTTATGTACAGCAGCCATGTGCATAAATCCCTCCGTTTACAGTGGGCCACCTTGGGAGTCCTGGAATGTAATACCACTACCAGCCCTGTGTTATTACACGTGGGTTATTTATATTGGCCTCTTATCGTTTTCTTTACCTTCTGAGAGGAGGCTGGAGGCTGAGGGGGGCGGAGGAGTGACGGGGGGGCTGCTTTGGTCTCTAGTGAGGGAGAAGGCAGCTGAGTCCAGCGGCTCACTGGGACAGCATGCCGAGGCGCTGGAGCAGGTCTGCAGGTTTTGATGCTCGTGATGGTTGTCGTGGGGGGGGGGAGATAGTGCTCTGCCAGCTACTGCTCCCATGAGCAGGAGGACGGTGATGGTTTTTAATGGCCTCCTGTATCAAGGCAGGAGACTGGAATTTACATTTTTCTCCCAGTATTCAGATTTTGTGAAGACGTATTTTTCTATAACAACGCAGACCCCACCCTGTGTCAAAGGTTAGATATCCGCAGACCAAGACAAGCCAGGAAACATCATGGAGATGTCGTAACCACAGAAGTACCCCGGGCTGATTCCAGGAGACACCTCCCCCTTAGGCTCTGTAGCTACGGCCCACGGTGCAGACGCTGTGTGTGTAATGAATATGATCGTAGAATCAGAACGCCCCCTCAGCCCGTGGGCGAGGCAGACGTCACGCCACAGCAGGGCACAGGGAAGGTTTGAGGAACAGATGAGGAGCTGGCCTCCAAATGTGATTATACATCCACTGAGTGTTCACTTTAATCAGAGAGAGAGAGAGAGAGAGAGAGAGAAAGAGAGAGGCGCAAGGCGGGGCGTGGCTGTCAGTATGGGAATTTGACTGTGAACATGGGATGGATCCAACGATAAGGAGGCCCCATTAGACCCATTAGCTAATGGACAGGGTTTACAGTGCAGACGTGACTTCAGTACCACCCCTTCATAATGTTTGCAACTAGCCATGTCTAATTAGAGGACTTAAGGCCATTAATCCCTAAATCCATGGCATACGGTTAATTGAACTGATAACCTTCTTTCTTCACCTGTAATTTATTCTAAACTCAGTTTTAACGCTTTGGCTATCAGCCAGCGTGTTGGGATGAGTCATGTTTGGGGTTTTGCTCAGGGGAGGCAGAGCTGGGAATCGAACCAGCGACCTTCCGCTTGCCAGACAAAGTACTTCAGCCCTACCAGAGTTACTGCTGCCCGTAAGAGGAGTACAACTGGAAATTTAGAAACAAGATGTCAACTGTAGGCCACAGTTGAAAAAGTCACTAAGCTCCGCCCTTAGAACGCAGAAGAGCCAATGACATTCCAGCCTCAACTATACTCGGACATCAGCTCGGACAACTCAGTTTAAAACAACAGAGGAGGCATAATATATCAATTTAATTTTGGATTTATGTACAGTCGGTATCCCGAGAGGCTGCAGAATGGGGTATATTTCATCCCTTTGTGTGGCAGGCCAGATTACCATCTGAATTTAAGCTTGTCACCTTCTGTATGTATTTGTAAGTTTTATATACCCTCTGTAGTGTAATGTAGTCTCTTTCGATTGCTTCTGGAAGAAATTAAATCATTTTTCACCCTAAACTTCTCCAAAACCTGCTTTGATGTACTGTCAGCTGACATTTTTCCATATGTCTTTGTTATCTAGTTGGATTTGTTTGTATGAGTTCATCATAGTAACGACGGGGGGTCGTCATAATGTCCAGGGTAGGAGTGAGTTAATCAACTAGTTTCCGCAACTGGATAACAGAATGACCATCTTGGACTAGTCTTTACCGTTTTCCCTTATACAACTTAATATTTGAGGTGGCATGTTCCTTTGTGGTCACGAATAAGTTCTATCAATTTATTGCAGATTGATCCTTCTATTCGTACTTTGCTTCATGGTCCTTTTTATGGACCATACCAGGAATCATTTCCCAAAGTGTTAAAGAAGGGAAAGGGCTAATTCAGTTATGAGGCGTGCTGGACTAGAGGGCCCTCCCTAGTGGGTTCAGGCCAGCGTCGCTCCTCCTGGTGGATGTATCGCTCCCTGGCTCGCGGTCAACATAATTCCATTAAGCTCAAGGGAAAAGCCTTTAAGACAAATGGTTTGTTATTGCCGATGTTGAAACCATTCCAAAATCCATTCAGGGAGGTTTCCGCTGAATTGGTAAGCAGTGCTCTAGCCTTTGACGTCAGTACTGTCTGTTGCACTGATGGCTTTTTTATGAATGAAAAATGCACGTTGCAGGTCAATATTTCAAAGATGACGCTGTTCTCTGGGTGACGTTATGAATCAGGTGAGCCGCGTACGGGCCCTCCCAAAACAGAGGACGCCAAATTTGTTCTTCGTTCAAATTAGATCTTTCTGTCTCCCTGTCTCCCAGTCTGTCTGTGTCTTTATCTTTATTAAGTGTAGGCCGTCCGAGAAGCCATCATTGGTCATGTGGGTGTGACCAGCTATTCAGTATTCCTAACCTTTCAACACAGTATTTACTAGTTCTTATAGTCACAGGCTGGAGATGGTCTGGAAAAATAGGATCACTTTATTAGATTTCAGACTTTTAAGATCAACAGATCCAGATACCAAAAGGTATCTCTGTGTTAAAGCTCTCAGGGATAAGATTTTAACGTTATCACCTGTGATAAAAGTGGATGTTATTTGTTTAGGTGGACCTTTATGAACCAGACCCGCCAACACTAATTTAAGCCACAATCAGAAACGGAAATTGCAATAACCTGTGTGTTGTGGTGCACATGACGTGAGTACACATGGTGTCAGGACCTCAGACTGTGTGTCACCTTGTGTCCACACAGAACTACAAGGCCACCCTCCAGACCCAGGTCCTGGACGCGTCGGGCCGCGTGGCCCCCAGGAGCCAGCTGGGCTCCGCTCTGCCGGAGGCCATGTTCCAGGACTTCCAGAACGAGCAGATCGGCCAGCTGTACGAGCTCATGTTGGAGTCCACCAAACCCAACCGGCAGTTTGACATCCAAGAGTAGAGAGAGGCGGCCCCCCCGCCGCCCTGTCTCTGCCGTAGGCCTCTGACACGGAGCTAAGCCCAACAGAGGTGGTGCGTGCTCTGTACCAGAGTGTTCCCCGAGAACCAACACCCAGGCTTTCAAAATGTGGTTATTATAATAATAAAAGTACTGTGCAATATCCCCGTGTTCCTCTGCTTCTCTCCCTGCACGAATGTGACAAAAACAGGGGTGGGTGTGCGCTGTGTGGGAACTCTAAATGCATTAATGTGGCAGTAATTAGATTACTTTGTCAACTTTCTTTCTCGCATGACTGCAACACTGAAGTCAATGGTCGGAAAACGAAACGAAAAGGCGTGGAATAGGGATAAGCCTTTTCTGCAAATGCACACAAGTGACGAATCCACGGTGAGTCTTTTCAACCTCACTGCCGATATCTCCATTGTTTTGTGGGGGTAGCCCTTATTTATTCAGGCAGAAAACATGAATAGTTTCACCACACACACACACACACAGACACACACATATATATATATAATTACACACACACACACGACACAACATAAGGATAGATACACGACAAACATTTGTGAATGCACTATTCTTCTGAAAGGAGCACTCAGTCTGAATATTAACCTGATGGGGGCTGGGTTTGGACACATTGGATATATTACTTGGACCAGATCTATTGGCTATAAGGGTTTAATATTTTGCATTTCAACTGACTTTGGAAGTTTTCTCACAGCAGAAGTTGTCCCCACCATAACCTTTCAAAAAGGGTCACAGCACACACAGTCTTTTCTCTAACTCATACCTCTTTAAGTCATACCGCAGATTGCAGACCAACTCCTTTGGAAGAGAGGTGCTGAATGAAAGTTGAGCCTCTGGAGCAGCATTACACATGGACGCAACCTGGATCAATAGCGGACTGATGGCCGAAGCAGGGCCTGTCATCTCACCAAGAGGGCCAGACAGGTAGCTTAAACCGTTCCCACTGGAGAACAGGAGAGAGGAACAACGTGTCTCTGAGCAGCCAGAGGAGTAATAAAAGGGTGCTGGTGTGTGTACATGCACACAAACACACACAAACTCGTCCTGACACCAGCCAGGTGAATCAATGGCTTCTAAACAGTTTCATTTGCAACCTTGTGTTAGCAGAATTCACTCAGAGGAATATTGGCCTCTGAAGCGTGACCATCAATGGGAACCTATTAGGATACACAAAGTCTTTGACCACGGTGGTGTACGTAGTGGTCACTTCAAGTAAGCCAAGCAAAGACAAAGCGTAGAATGAAGGAGGCTTGGTGCACTCTAAGGGTTGACTTCTGAGGGTTCTTCTCATCTGCAGGCCGGCCTACAGATGCTGAAGGTTATCCAGGGGAAAGCTTGGATATGGATGTTTGTCAACAATTTTATTTCTACGGTTCTTTCACCTGTCTCTAAAAGACAGATCGATTTTAACAATAGTTAGAAAGCCAGAATGAAAACACAAAGTCATTGAGAAATTGTTCACATTCCGAAACACAATAGCGATTTTTCCTTGCAGCTAAACGTTTGGTTAACCATGTGGCCTTCATTTAATCCATTTGATCCACAGGAAATAACTTGAAACAACAAATACAACAAATAAGTTATAAAATAGTCCCATATCTCAGGCCCCATTGGCTAAACTATCACAAACTGAAGTCTGATATTCAGGCTGTTCAGGGTCACTATGGACCGAAGGTTTATGGGGAGCGGTGCACTGCAGACTCACAACAAGATGGAGAACAACAAGTTTTAGGGTTTGCAAGCCGTGGGCTGCTGGGCTCTGAGAATAACGATAAGAATTACCGCACTCGCCCATTAGAACTACATGCCCTTAAATGGGCTGTCAGGAAGAAGTTCCGAGATCTGCTGCTATTTTCAAAGGTCATGGTTATCACAGAACACTGTCCTGGACTTGGACATAGAGATCAACAAAGGTGGAGGCCCACTTGGCCCAGTTCACTTTCGAGGTACACTGTAAGTCTTGGAGATTGAATCGAAATGTACTGACGAAAGCAAGCTGCTGTAAGCTGATGGGCCGCCCAGCTAACCGGAAGCCGAACCATGTTGAAAGGAGCCACCTCGCTGGACACACCGAGGAGGAACTTCCCCAAGTGGGTCCCGTGGCGACAGACCTGAGAATGGTCAATGAACCGACCTAGAACCTCGACATCCCTCTGAGTCCGACTCTTACAAGGTAGTAGTATGTGTTCCCCATTGCTATCTCAACACCCCTCACCCGCACAATGGACTGGCCAAAAGAGAGCCACAGCCCCGATACAGGCCCAGGGGTGGGTCAGATGGGAATTCAGAAAGGGTGCGTCAGATGGAGAGGCAGTCTGAGGATGCAGACGAGTGTGTGGAACAGCTGCAGGGTTAAATCCCCATTAGGTATAAAGACTATTTTAACAACTAAATAGGTATGTGTGTGTGTGTGTGTGTGGGGGGGGGGGAAGAAGACATTAAAAATACATTTATATTCCTCTGTAATATCAGGCATAATCATAAAGTGTCAAACTAATGCTTATTGCACGCACATTGGCCAAATTAAGAAGTACAGATAATTCCAACAGATGAAGTACAGATTGTCCCAGCAGATCATTATCTCTAATATCCACAATCATTCTTTCTTTGAAATACGGTTGCTATGATGATGAGCCAATGGTATCCAACGGCACACTGTCTAAATGCTCTGCGATACAGAATTGTTTCTTCTACATATTTACTGAGGCACCCCAAGCCAGTATTAATTCAAAACAATTTCCAAAAGAGTGTTTAGACTAGGGAGATTGTTACTTATGGTTAGGTTTATCTGGTTACCATTTCTTACCTACGTATTAGGTTAGAAATGGCATTAGGTAGGCTTATGTTATTAAGCTTATGCTATAGGTTTGAGGCTTTAGGTATTAGGTTATAGATGGTTAATTTGAGGTACTGGGTTAGGTTTAGGCGTTAGGTTTTATGTCGTTAAGATCAGGGCTCTGTTAGTTGCCCGCTGTCCTCTAGTACCTCTGTTAAAAGAGGGTTCCCAGCTAGGAGTGTTAGGGGTACAGTAGCTGGGCTCACAAACACGGTATGCAGAAACACATCTTAACAAAGTAGACATGGCATTGGCATAGATACATTGCTGTCCTAATGCCCACTCTCAATTGATGCAACATTTTTAGTCAGTGTTGCAAAGTCAATGTTTGTTCTGGAAATCCATGCTTCCGGGACTGACTTTCATGCCAAGATTCTACCAAGTCTAAACCAACCAAACCCAGCATGGAACCAAACCTTAACACGCACAATATTTGTGAGTCTTCAGTCTCTGAAAGACTTTCACAGGTCCAGCGGGTTAATCAACAAAGGGATCCGGAACATGACACGCTGTTTACTTTTTGGATGTCCTTCACTTCTGTGAATGGCATTCATAGATTTGGCAAAACATTTCTAAAGTGTTTGCTCCAGATCCTCCACTATAGTTGCCACAGTAATTCCACCATAGATGCTATGTTGTTTTTTTCACCGTTTTTTTCCGCCGTCATCACAGCACACATTTCCCTGCGTACACAATGAGGTCCTCGTGATATGGGTCGCCGCAAATTGAAGTAGCCACATTTACACATCCCTGCACCCAAACATTGAATACAATCAGCAAAAATATGTTGACTATAACAGCCAGTAAGTACATTTAAAGGTTTGAGGGGAAGAAGAGGGGGACCAATAGCTGGGGTTTGTGACTGTGTACGAGCAGAAAAGGAAAGTGCAATGCGTATGGTACACACATCCACAACAACACGGCCGACCGAGAAATAACATTGCTGGATCATTTGATGATCAAATAAATAATACAGGTAACACTTTATATTAAGGTACACAGATTAACCATTAACTAGTTGCTTATTGGCAAATTGGCCCTTAATTAGTCATTATAATGCTCTTATTAATGCCTATGCTGTTAACTAAGAGTTTTCCTTCAATAACCTCCTAAATTACTGCTTACTGCTTATTGATAGTAGTTAAGGAAGTTATTGTACATGAATATTCTTAATATGCTTGGCTTAGTATGGGCCTTATAAGGTGGTAATATGACAAGAATAGTCATTCTCCATTAATAACACTAAATAAATATGGTCTCTTCCTATGGAACAAACACAGAGGTTTTAAGAGTGATATGTTTGAACATCTCTGAACTGGTACAGCAATTAAAGAGATTATTCTACTTGTGCTGACTTTGCTCTTCTACCACTGAATGAGAATATAACCTATGCATCTCGATAGAACTCATTTACAAGGTGTAGTCCATCACTTAAGAAAAGACACTAGTCGTGAACTATCATTTTGAATGGGGAACATATTGGGAGTTTGAAATACTTAATTTAGAGTTATTTGTACTGTATTATGTTACATGTTGTTTTTGTTACATAAGAATAGACCATAATTATTAAGTGTTATTAAGGGAGAATGACAGATATTCAGCGACTCAATCAATAGTGCTAAATCATATATGCATGTGTGTTATTGTGTGTTTATGTATGAGTGCATGCATTTGTATGCGTGTAGTCTAAAGAGTGTGTGCAATGTAAAAAGCAAAGAGAAGTGGCCAGTGATCAAGTATATATACATATATATATATATATATATACTTGATCACTGGCCACTTCTCTTTGTTTTTTTCATTATATATATATATATATATATATATATATATATATATATATATGTATATATATATATATATATATATGTATATATATATATATATATATATATATATATATATATATATATATATATATACATATATATACTTGATCACTGGCCACTTCTCTTTGTTTTTTTCATTGCGCACACTCTTTGATATACTGTGAAGTACTGGCACTTGGCCATTTGATCATTTATACTGTGCATAACGTTTGTCCTGTATGCCCTGTTTGTTCTGGTTGTCCTTATTTTAGCACTTACTTAAGCATTTTTGTTTACCTTATCACAACTTTATATTTATATTGTATTGTATTACATCCTGGTTCCTCCACACTGTGTGTTATTTACTGTTAAAAACGATTAGGAGTTACTCAGGCATGAAACCGGATTTCCATTGGGACTGAGTTCCCTGATGGAAATCAATCTGATCTGTTAAATATAGCTTACCCTCGGCATGTAGCAAGATATCTGTTGGACTTTGTAGGCTTCTTTTTCATGGCTTTGTTTGTCTGATGACGGTCCCTCTGTGCCTGGCATCACCTGTCACCTACTCCGTCACACTGGATACCCAAACCGCACGCTTATTAGCGTCTACAGCAGCCCCACAAAGCACGAGAACAATGAGGAACCCTGGCCTTGTGTTTATATGAAACCACGTTTGAACATTGTTTGTCGAAGCAAACGTCTCATCGAAAATAGAAATGGATTACTCCTATTATGGCGAGGAAATATATTGACCAAGAGAAAGTGTGTGAGGTTATCTGAAGAGAGCCAGATGCAGTTAACACCATGAACTGCAGAAGAATCCAATTATCCACAGCCATGCTGTGTGTGGAGGCCCCAGCATTTGTGAAATTAGAGTCCCGGGAGAACACAGTGGCAGTAAATACTGACAGCACTGTAGCTTATTGATTAAGACATGAAATGCAATCACGCTGGGAGTGGCCTCCTTCTGCAGAGTTGAGCCAACGCAGTGCCGGAACTTTCTTCAATAGAGCAGACATGGAAGGGAAATAGAGATGGGAAATAGAGAAACGGCAGAAATGACAGGAAATTACAATTTATTTGAGATGTAAATGAATAAAATAAAGTTTCTGGTTAAAACTAATTCAAATGGAGCGAAGGCGTTGCTTTATTGGCTTCACCACCGTTTTGTGACAGTAAATAATAAACATAAATGAATCAATCAGGCACTTGAGCCTCATCACTATAGCAGCAGGGAAATGGCGTGTGGGCCGGGGTGAAGAGTCTCCGCTCTCCAAACGCTGATTGGAGGTTCTTCACTCCACTTTAGCGCTACATAGGTACGCATGGCTGGGATAATGGAGTCATTGTTCTCATGTTACGTTATGTTATCCAACAGTTTTGGAGGTTCATATTTTAGCATTCTAAGGCAGACAAACCTCAGAGCTGGACCACACACACAAACTCACTAACGCACACACACACACACACATACCCGCACACACGCACGTACGCACACATATACACACGCACACACACAAACAAACACAGACGCACGCACACATGCATGCAGGCACACACAGGCTTGACCAGCCGTTAGTCTCTCGCACACACACACACACACACACATGCATGAACACACGCATACACACACACGCACACACACACGCTTGCTCTCAGAATAAAAGTCCAACCCACAGGCGTGTTTGTCTCCTGCTCTCCGCTAATGAACACAAAGAGCAGCCCACGACTCCATGGTGCTGAAGTGGTGAAGGGGCTCGTCACCTCCTAGACCCAAACTCATAGTGACCCCCCACCACCAACCCCACCCACACACCTCCATCTGCGTGCTCATTGGTCCATCAGAAAAGGGTTAAGTGAAGGGGGTGGATGTTGTGCGTGGGACGGTGGGGGGGGTCATGAGGGGCCGGTGCTGCAGGGGGGGACGGGGCCCGATGAAAGGAGAACGGGTGACGTGGGGGTGGGCAGGTTTGTGACGTCACACCCAGGGATGGATTCCAAGGGTGTTGGATGATTTAGACACAGACTCACCATGTGCACCATGTCACTCCCACAGCCCAGGAGGGTGCACACCTAGAATAAAGGAAATAGTGTACGGGGAACCAGACAAAAAAATAAATGACAATCATCCATCATCTGTAAAATCAAATGGTTATCAAAAACCTCACAACAGAAAGTGGAATGTCTTTTGCCGAGCCGCTGAACAGCCACCATAGGGACTGAATCGCTCTTCATCACTGTCATAAACCTGGAGCCATCAAGATCGCTCCCATTAACTCACGGCACCCCTAATGCCGCATACCTCCCACACAAACACACACACGCAAGGCTCGGTTGAGTCAGCCTGCGTGCCGAGCCGACTCACCCAGCACCTCGACCGGCTGAACTCCGTGTGGCACGGCGACATGTCAAGTGCAACCAACGTCTTGTTCAAGCTGTCATGTCCGTCATGCGTGGCTCCCCGCCGAGGCCTTTGTCCCTCCCTGCTGTACCGGAGGAGACGTCTTCTTCACCCCCGTCACCGCGCTCAACTCGTCAAACATTTATGAGAACTGTTGTGTGCTGAATGCCTTCCCTTCAACGTCTGGGGGTCGTTCATCGTTTCTTTGTCTGGAGGCGGAGGCGGCGGTCTTGAAATTGGTTAAGTGCAACGGAACTGAAGGCCACTATTTCAGCGTGGAGCGAGACCACCGTATCTCAGCCCTGTTTGTTCGGGAATACAATAAAGCTCAGTGCTATGGCCGTGGCTTTCCGACATTACCGTGCTTCTCCATCGCTGTATGTTACCAAAAGTTGCAGTCATGGGATGAGCTTGAACAACATCTATTTGATGCGGTTTGCGTACTTAATCTAAGTATATGACCAGGAGCTCCTGCTTCTCTGGTATTTCTACCTCTCCTGGGCCACGCTTGGATCGCTATGGAATCTGTCGTCGATAAAATGCATAAACGTCATATTTGAACGATGATTTGTCCAAGGGACAAAGCACAGAAAGCCCAGTGGTTCTCAAATTATATAATAGTTTTTTCTCATCACATAATCATCATTTCATGTAACTACCAGAGCATTATCAGCAGAGTTTTCATGCATTCATCCGGATCAATACACCCTTTCACAGAGGTGCCATCGCAGGACAACCCATGTGTCGCTCATCCTGCTATGCAAGGGCGTAACTTTGGTTTGAGACAATAATCTGGCGGGTCTGGGGGGAGTGTTCGAATTACGGGGGGTACCGGGGGGGTCTGACGGTCCCGATTGAGACTTGATACCCCCCAAATGGCATTAAAATGAAACTTTGGGGGGTACCGAGAATAATACATTCATTCTTCAAATTGCGTGTTTAAAAGTGTCTTCTTATTTCTTAAATGCGTTCGATGTTTAGTATGAGTAATATACTGACATTAAAATTCAAACACCCCTTGAATGGACTGTACCATTAACACGTCTTCAGCGGTCTTTCAACGTCTTCTCTATGGCTTGACCTCAACTTGAACTCGTCGTCTGACTTTAACTTAAACTTGACGCGTGAACCAACTTCTTTCAGCTCGGGCTAACACTAGCTACGGTAAGGAATGTTTTTATATTAAGTATTGACTGGCTCACATATCTATTCATTGTTTGTCGGGGCTGTGTAATGATTCATACGTCCGGTCCATCCCACCAAAAAAGTTTTTCCGCGAGCCAGAAGTCGCATTCGTACGGAAGCGTATTAGGGCCAGGTGTAAGGGAAAAATATTAATTGGCAATTCGAGAATAAAGTCGACATGTCTAGAATATAGTCAACATGTCGAGAATAAAGTCAACATGTCGAGAATAAAGTCGAAATATCGAGAATAAACTCAACTCCTCTGGTCCATCATCACGTTAGCAACTGGCCGCCCTACCAATGTGTCTTTGGCGTACAGTTTCTGAAGTGGTGCAACCTGTATGTCTATGGGTGCAACTACCTGATAGCTGTATCATATCTATAACGTAAAGCCTAATCTTTCATGCTTGACGTTACCAACCTAGCGGAATTCAACTCATAAACCTAGTCAGAAACTATTTAGCTAGCTAACTACACTTGTCTTAGATGCTATTAAAGACAGTGCTCTGTTTCTACCTTGATTGTCATAACGTTATTCAGGGCTACTTAACTTGCGCTTACAGTTCTGCATGTTGATTCTTGTGTGAAATAGTATTTATTGTTACACTAGGCTCTATTGCTTGTAGCATCTCCTTTGTACGTCGCTTTGGACAAAAGCGTCTGCTAAATTACTTAATGTAAAAAAAACACCACAATAGGGATAGCACTACCGTATATTTATAACCTAGTTTCCTATGTACAGAGCCGCTTAAAAAAAACAAAAAAAAAACATGTGACGTCATCACCATCCGTTTCAAAATGCTGACCCCCCCGAAGCTGGAGTGATAATTCGAACACTGTCTGGGGGTACTCCCCCCCCCCCCCCCCCCCCCCAAAAAAAAAAAAATTGCGATTTGAATACCATGTCCTGCATTTCTACATACATTTAGGGACTAAGGTAACCAATACAAAATCCGGGAATTAATTAAGTTGGTCATCATGCTAAATTCTGCCAGAATAAATA
Source organism: Gadus macrocephalus (assembly GCF_031168955.1). Taxonomy (NCBI): domain Eukaryota; kingdom Metazoa; phylum Chordata; class Actinopteri; order Gadiformes; family Gadidae; genus Gadus; species Gadus macrocephalus. The sequence goes on from NC_082403.1 coordinate 15,059,798, forward strand.
TGCATAATCAAAATGAATCAAACTTTTAATATAAAGAACATTTCTTTATTCATTCATCGTATGGACAGAGGTCAGTGAAAAAAAGATACTGATATAATAATTTTCCTAATTTAAAGGTGATCTAACATTATCAGGCCCTGAACACAGAGACACAATTGGCATGTTAACAAAATACAGAATCAGCGACCATGAACTGGAAATAGAAAGACTAGAAAGACCACTTTTTAAAACTGTGGAAACCAAGAGAGGAACATGTCTGTACCCACTGCCACCTGGGCATTGAAACAGAAATACATTTCCTGTGTTCATGTTCCAAATATAAACACATAAGAGAGAGGTATTTACAAAATGTTGAATACAATTTCCAGGATTCATGGCTTTAATAACAAAAAGCTTCCTTTTTTGTTTGGGGAAGATAAAAGTGTAAATGTCCGCTCCTGCCACAATGACAGGCAAAAAGAACGAGAGAAAGAGAGAGAGAGAGAGACAGACAAACAGAGAGAGAGACGTTGGGGGAGAGACAGAGGCACACATACACACACACACACACACACACACACACACACACACACACACACACACACACACACACACAGAGAGAGCATGCTGTTTTACAACCACTAATCATGGCTTTGCTTCCATGAGACGCTGTGCTATGACCAGAGCGCTGTGAAAAAGCTCTTTGATCAAGTGGATTTTGTCGTGAATGACTGAATTGAAAATGACAGATATCGAAGAATTATTTTTCCTTTTCTGTGGTATCTGCTCTTGTTGGTTTTGATTTTTCATTGGATGTATTTTATATCTCTTCCCCTTTAATGTGTGTCCTCTCCCTTTAGTCGTATTTAAAGATGAAGATGAAGTCAGGAGGTGCATGAATTATTCAAGGTGAATATTTCAGTGGCAGCGGCGGTCTGGAGACTCATTAGGTCTTCGTTTGGACTCTGTCGCTCTGTCCCCTATTTTTAGAAGTACCACAAATTCCCAAGTCTTCTTGGTATTATGAAGAGCTTTGTACCAATGATACAAGTTTATCGCTATCATAGTGACAACGCCATCAACCCTTAACATTATAGTGTCCTTGTTACGGTAAAATTACACATGTAGCAATGTAACAACCTGTATCACAGAATGTATGTCACAATGTTGGTCTAACCCTAACCCTAGTGAGGAACTGGTTTCTGCTGGTCCTGTCCTTTAGGCCCTAACCCCAACCACACTGCATAGATACATACTGTTGCATAGTTTTATTACTAGGGCTGGGCAAGCTGACATGTTAATTACGCGTTAACGCAATCTTGTTTTAACGCGATTAATACAAATTGAAATTGCATTAGCGCTCGTTCTCCTTTTCTTTTAACCGTCCAAGTGCTACTTCATGCAAGAGTTGTGTAATTATTGCAGATGGACCTCATATTTACAATTGGGAGATTAGGTTTGGTGATGTCGTCCAGCTCACAAAATGCTCTTGAAGTTAGAGATGCACCAATTCCGCCATAATCTGTCTACTTAGAATACAAAATATATATATTTACATTAGTCAATTATGGAGCTACAATTGAGGCTATTGAATTAAGGGTATGTTTGAAAGTGAAATTAGTTGTTTTTGAGAATTAACTAAAATAAATGTTCTCTCACACATAAATATACTATATATAAATAAACCAAAAAACATGTCTCAAACGATTGTTGACATCCTATGATGTCCAAGCATTTCTGCCTCTTTGTGCATTCCTCTGAATTACGGCATTAAGGACAGACTACAGTGGAGGCATAGTGATTAGCTTAATTAACGATAAGGGAGGCTGTGTCCAATTTAACTCTCAGATAAATTGCTTTTGGCAGAAGGCAGGGAGACTCAATCAGCGGTGCCTGCTGGAACCCAAGTAATGCGTAGAGGCAAGAGAATAGAAGACAGCCCCATGCTCTGAGTGACAGCTCCGGGGACTGACGTGACACTTCATTTGGTCATCTTTCGACTGGTTTGGACCTCACAGAAACCCGGAGCCGATCATAGAAGCACGATCAATACTGAGCCCAGACACTGCCCTGCCCTGACAAAACAAACCGTCTAGCCTCCTATGAATTGTTTTTAACTTTCAAAGATCCATCACTGTCACCTTTGATCGGATACAACGACAGCTAGGCTTTCCGAGGTGTTGTGTCATCTTGCCATCCGACATTCTCTCCATCTGCCAACTGTGGAGAGTTGTTCTTCTTTCTCTTCCGGACACAGCTATCTGAAGATCATCTGTGAAGGAAACGTCAGAGGGAAATCTACGTCAGTGTCAAAAGCACAAGCGCCGATAAGAGTCCCGTCTCTTCCTGTTATCTGTCCACATGCAGGCTGATAATGGTGACCAAATCCCCCACATGTGATCGTCATAACATGAAGTAGCACCAATATAATGATTGCTCCTTATGAGTTTGCCAATTGGTCAATTTCACAAAGTTGAACTAGTTATCTTAGCTAGCTAAATTAGCTAGCCTCAGGTATTAGGTTATTAAACGTCCGGTATCATTTTATCAAGCTGTTAACACTGTATATTCTGTAAGAAGAAACTTGTTTCTTTATTTATGTCCCACATGTAAATTTGTTTTACAATTGCGACAATTCATGTTTATAGCGAGGCGAGGTTCTCTTTATGGGCTCGTTTCTTTGTGGAACCCCTGGAAGAGTGAGCACCGTGTTTGGCAGGCTGCTACAAAAGGCTGGAGGCCGGTGTGCACCAGATATATGTTGTTAATATGTTGTTAAAAGATTGCTTTGACACATAGTTAGTGCTCTCTATTGGTCAGACAAGAACTGTGACTGCTCTAAACTGCTCCACACATTGGTACGGAACTTTTTAGTCAATTATTGACTGCTGATCTTTTTTACGTTTGTCAACAGTTTGTATATTTCCACTTTCTCATTAATGTTGAGTATGATTGCAATCAAGGTGAATTTTGAAAAAGAGAAAACTAAATGGTTTCCATGGCAACAAATATGGCGATGTAAGACAAGGTTTCCTTCTTTCCAGCCTCCTTCAGAATCACCAGAACGTGAGGAGGCAGGCTCAGGGGGTCAGTCCATATAAGGTCTGCTAGAAGAGCCGTGCCCTGGAGGGGAATGAGAGGTGAAACGTGTTGGGTTGGATATGGAGCTCCTGGTTCCTAGGCGGAGATCTGGTTGGTTTTCCTCAGCGTTGTGTTCCCATTACACAGACACGGTGACAATGTCACACACGGGCTATCCAATACAGACGCCCCTGCCGATTGATCCGCACTAAAGGTCTCTCTGTTACATTTATTCATGGGAATTCAAAATAAATAAAATATCCCCCAGACAGACGCTAAAACCCTCTTTAGTGTCTGCCTGACCTGTGACCTCTGTGTCTGCTGGGACGCGGCTGTGTTGCCCCTGAGATCATACGATCAATCGTCACCAATGAACCTTTGGACACCTATTTCTGGGTGCAAACTAAAGGTATGAAAAGATCTAACGCTGCCTCTTAACATCGGGTCAATGCCTTTAACAAAGAAGAAGAGCAACGGATTCTCTCTCTCAGACACCCAGAATGTGGATTGCTCATTCAATGGACAGATCGTATTTATCAAGACATCGGGAACAAAGGAACCGAGCTGAACATGCATGAATGACGATGGGCTCGGGGGAGAGCGTGCATATTCAAACAGTGGGATGGTATTAACCGTTTGGTTATCAGACACTGCTATCCTTTAGAACCAGAATTAAAATGCAGGCAGCATGGCAGACATCGACCGGTCTCAAACTCAGAACACAGCTCCTGGGGGCTTTGAGGAGACTAACAAATGCCGCCAGTTGTAATGGATTTAATTTCCTTAAATAATAACTGAGTTCTTTTAAAAAGTGTGCTTTAAAATATTGCACTGACGGGACGCCAGTGTTACATGATGAGGGCGAGGGAGAGAGGGAGAGAGGGAGAGAGAGAGAGAGGGAGAGCACTAGGGAGAGAAGGAGAGGGAGGAAGGAAGAGCGAGAGAAGGAGAGGGAGACGAGAAGAAGATCGAGAGGGAGAGAAAGAGAGGCAGAGCAAGAGAGGGAGACGGAGAGAAGGAGAGGGAGAGAGGCTGTCTTCTGCTCCACTGACAGCTACTGTCCTCCCTGCATGCTCTAAGTGAATTCATGCAGAAGGTAGTAAAGTGCCCTGTGTGAGGAACATCCTTTGTTTAAACCCTCCGGTTGAGTCTGAAGGTGATATTAACTGCCGTGTTGTCACTGGCGTCACCAGCAAACACACAAGCGGGACTTCCATTCAGCGGCCTGACTTCTATTGGACACCTGGTGTTGAGAGAGGCGTGTGTGTGTGCGAGGTTACAATTCCAGCGAGTTGAATTGGGGGCTAGGAGATGGGAGGGTGTTTGGCATGGCTGAACTCCCTGTCCACTCCATCACCAGGGTCACCATGTCCTGTCCCCCAGTGTGGATGTCAGAGCAGACGGTGTCATAATAATAATAATGATACATTTAATTTAGAGGCGCCTTTCAAGACACCCAAGGTTACCTTACAGAGCATATAGTCATCATTCATGGATGCCATCTCCTCAAAAGGTCAGATTCGACAGGTACTGTGCATGACCCCTTGGGGCTGTCCAATCAATCTCTTAGCTTGCTCTTTTGTTCCAGCCAGTAGCTAGATTAATTTGGTCAGGAACCGAAGACCCCACCATCCCCTAAAGACATGCTCCGTTCAGGGTTAGTCCCAGGTAAACAAGTGGTTTTGAAGGGAGGGTTTTCACTGTATTCTGCTGCCACTTTAGTGGTAGGATCCCTTGTGACACAAAAGCACTTAACGTAGGGGGTAGCATTTTTAGGTTTCTGAAACACTACTTTCATTTTTATCAGTGAGCATGTATTTGGGTAGCATCATGTCAATATCATACAGTGCACGTTAGCACATTAGCGTTGTGTTGATGATGCTATTTTTCATTTGTTTGTAATAGATTCATTTTAGAAAAGCAGTTTATATTACGTAAAAACGTTTCCTTTGTGCAGTACATGTAAACAAGATTGAAGGCACAATTTAACGTATAATTATAAAGTGACACAGGCACTGAACGTATCTTTACCAATATAGGGAAACAAGTTGGTTCAAAGAACATGACATAGTATGCAAAAAACAGGGAAACAGGGAGAGAGAAACAAATTAAATACTAATACAAACTACAAAATCCATATAACCGTGTTTTCTGATTACAGTTTAATGCATTTTTCACAATTTATCAGCTCTTGGTTTGAATGCTGAACAGACAATTTGACTGGAACTACTTAGCAGGTGTCCGTCTATCAGGAGTTAATGCACACCCTGCAGCCAATCAGAATCGTGTATTCCCGCAGACCGCGGTATAAAGAATAACAATCAGTGGAGGTGAAGAGCCGGGTGTTCTTAAGAGTCAGGTGATATGTGTGTGTGGGCGTGTGTGTGTGTGTGTGCGTGTGCGTGTGTCTGTGCGTGTGTGTGTGTGTAGCTGCAGGAGATGTAGCTGTAAGAGAGACGTGGCTGTAAGAGACCTAGAGATGACTCTGGGGGGGCCGCCAAACCCTTTGAAAATATTGAACGTTTTGTTGAATTGCTTTTGGAAGTTCTGCCCGGCGTTGGGGTCCTGCTTTGGGGATGGAGCTTCTGATGGAGTGTAATAATAACTGCATCCAACATAACAAAGCGATATCTTTGGTCTGGGCAAATGATGGATGGGAGAACCAATTCTAAGTGCAAGGAAAGCAGTTTAGATAACAATTTAAAATGGACAGACAGAAAGGAGACGGACGATAAGAGCTGCACAGCAGGGGAGATTTTTTCCTTTTCAGAATAATTTGTATTGAAGCTTGAGTTAATTTCCCACATGTTAAGAAGCCGTTGATCTTTAGGAAGGAGGAGCGCGAAGGAGTCCAGGTTAATGTGAGGGAGTGGCCCGCTCCACAGAGGAGAAGGAGTTCAGGTTAATGTGAGGGAGTGGCCCGCTCCACAGAGGAGAAGGAGTTCAGGTTAATGTGAGGGAGTGGCCCGCTCCACAGAGGAGAAGGAGTCCAGGTTAATGTGAGGGAGTGGCCCGCTCCACAGAGGAGAAGGAGTCCAGGTTAATGTGAGGGAGTGGCCCGCTCCACAGAGGAGAAGGAGTTCAGGTTAATGTGAGGGAGTGGCCCGCTCCACAGAGGAGAAGGAGTTCAGGTTAATGTGAGGGAGTGGCCCGCTCCACAGAGGAGAAGGAGTTCAGGTTAATGTGAGGGAGTGGCCCGCTCCACAGAGGAGAAGGAGTTCAGGTTAATGTGAGGGAGTGGCCCGCTCCACAGAGGAGAAGGAGTTCAGGTTAATGTGAGGGAGTGGCCCGCTCCACAGAGGAGAAGGAGTTCAGGTTAATGTGAGGGAGTGGCCCGCTCCACAGAGGAGAAGGAGTCCAGGTTAATGTGAGGGAGTGGCCCGCTCCACAGAGGAGAAGGAGTTCAGGTTAATGTGAGGGAGTGGCCCGCTCCACAGAGGAGAAGGAGTTCAGGTTCCTGAGGTGAGGGAGTGGCCCGCTCCACAGAGGAGAAGGAGTTCAGGTTCCTGAGGTGAGGGAGTGGCCCGCTCCACAGAGGAGAAGGAGTTCAGGTTCCTGAGGTGAGGGAGCTGTCCGCTCCCCAGAGGAGATTAGGAAGAATAATGCTTAGTTTGTGTCTTCATTCCTTTGAACATTTCATCTGTTTTTTCAGGGCAGTACACTAAGAAAGACCTAACACCTAAAGCTAGAGTAAGCTAGATTGTGATGAGTTTTGGGAACAGAGCGTTCAGAATTTAGTTCAACACAACGTGAGCGAGTTGCGGAATTCTTAGAGCACGGCGTTGTCGTGACGATGGCAGAATTAGCTTGATTGCGTACATTGAAATGGGACATATTCTAAGTCCCCACTGCTGAAAATTCTGAAATGTAAAATGTATTGCAGTGGACTGCTAAAAGAACTGGAAGCTGAAATCGAAAAAACTGACAAACGCTGAATAGCATTATCTGAAGAAGCAAAGTGCTGAAATACATTAATACAAAAGCTGAAAGCTAAACTGTAATACTGCCAAAGCTGGAAGATAGTAGTAGTATTGGTACTAGTTGTAGTAGTAGTAGTAGTAGTAGTAGTAGTAGTGGTAGTAATAATGATAGTAGTAGTAGTAGCTGAAGTAGTAGTAGTAGTAGCTGCTCATTTTCCTTAGTCTTATTAGTCTTATAGTCTTATTGGGAGGGAAAATAGCCCAATCCGGCCACGCTGCCTGAACGTTGTAAAAAGTAATCCAATTGAGCGAGAAAAAATCCCCAATCTGGCAACACTGCCTGCACGTCCTCACGCTCTAATCTCAGTGTAGATCAATGAGACCAACTGAAAACAAGCCGACATGGAATTTAAACTGTGGTTTTGAAAAAAGTATAAAGGTAATCGAAATTCTGTTTTTTCTCATTATTGAAGATACAAGTCACAAGTGTGTTGATTTGTTTAACCTTTGAACAAAGGTTAATTTTAAAATAGCGTCCAAGTTATGAAGTCTGAAGTAGCAAGTGTCAGTCAATGATATTGACTTTGATTGTACAAAATTTTAATTTTATATCTTAAAAAATCTGAAAAAAAATAGTTGAGCGCTGCATGCAGCACTCACCTAATAAGATGTTTCTGTTGACAAGATGCTTATAAGATTTGTGAACAAGTTAATTTCAGATATGCACTTAGTTCAAGTTTAAAGTGTGCATCCTCACTTCTGCAAGGATTTTTTTGGAACGAATCTTAAACTATTCAAAATAGCTGAAGGTGAAACAGACAAAGAGACACTCATTCACAAGGGAAGGTTTTGAATATTTATATCATGTTTTTAAGATTCTGTACTGCACCGAATATTAGAAAGAGGAATGAACGGATGGTGTCTTCATTCCTCTATTTCCTCTTTGTTTTTCATGGTCGGAAATGCTTTAACCAAGAAATTTGTTAGAGTGTTCCCTCTGGATTCATCACAAGGGCAAACCAAGGCTACCGGATTACGTTTTCAACTGGATTACTTTCTCTAGGTTTTTCCTACACTATTTTTGCTGCCCTGAGGAGCAAAAAGGAGTCAAAGAACGGGTTAACAGCGGAGGAATCTGGTTCTTTCTGACAAGGAGATTGATGTATAGAGCTCTCTGAACTGTTAATGGATGTATTAGGCTTCTAGTTTCCTCCAGGTTTGTATCTGGCTGATGAGTAGAGGAGGACGGAGACAGTAGACCTCAATGGCTTCGCCTTGTCTCCATATTGATAACAGCACTCCTAAATCTGGACAACGGGTTCCCGATGGGCTCAGCAGATAGCTCATTCAGACTGTAGAGTGAAACATGAACACATCAGGAGAAGTAGATTCAGCAGACACGTTGTTGAGCTGTGATATTCGCTTAGTCAGATCGGGGTCTATTTTTCTGAGCAGTTCACGGTTACAGATCTCTGTGTCACAGGAGTGAAAGAGTGGCTGAGAGTCCGCCCACACTGCTCGCTGATAGCAGTGATTACAGCGTCACACCCCCGGAGCGATGCCACGGCACCAGCCAGCCACCTGGGAGCATCTCATGGTCCAAAACAAATTAACTCTGCAGGAGACAACGTCCCCACAAAGTCCCCTACCTGTGGATCATGGCCGGGGACATGCAAACTTCAGGATTCACCACTCTAACAATTACATCCAGAGCATCCACTCTTATATTGAATGGCGTCATTCGGATGTATGACAAAATGTATGATGTAAAGCTGAATGAGTAGTTTCCAGTCATCAGTCAATATCTAGAATAACCCAGGGCTTGACACACACCTGCATTGAACAGGTGTGTGAACATTTTACAGAATGGAACATGTCCGCACGTTGAACAGATGGAGACAAAAACAAAAGGTTTCTATCAACTCACTTTGAGTTGGTAAAAAGAACCGAGCAGTGAACCAAAAGAAGTGAAAACATCATTGCATTAAAAACGGGATTTGCTCTTTAAAACAAATAAGCATGATGCTGTTGATGATAACAAATGCAGGGCCTGTGTATATATTGCTTTGTGATCAAATATTTTACCCAGTAAAAACCCTTTTATTCATGGTAATTATTAAATTGGACTATTTGCAGCATAATTCAAGGATAAAAGCTTCAGCCAGCCTGGGGATTGTTCCCTGTGTGTTCCAGCGGTCCGTCGGGAATGCTGCTTATTAATTTCTAAAAATAAGGTAAAAGTGAACAAAAAGTGAACATCTAACCCATCTTACCCTAAGGGTTAATACCCTGAAGGTAAGCCCTTAGTGTTAGGGTTGATGGAAGTGGTAGTGTAATGGCACAGGCAAACACCGGTAAGAACACAAAATGCACGAGATGAAGATTTGTGATAGAAAACAAGTGTCTTTACTTGACTACGTTTGGGTACCTGGGCAGTCAGGGGGATCAGGCTGACAAAGGCCTCAAGGACGAGACAAAGACGGGTTCATTGAAAACCTAGCAGTGATCCAAAACCGGGAAAACTAAACTGGAGAAGACTTAGCTGGAGTGCTTGACACCGGTACAGAGAAGAGCTGGCCAAAGAGGGAACCCACATACTACACTAGGAGGGAGGATAGCGAGGAACAGGGGGAACTAACCAGTGGAGGCTGGGGAATCACAGAGCAGGAAACACATGAGGCAGGAAGTGAAGTCTGCACGTGACAGGGCCAGAGGTCAACGGAGAGGTATAGGGGATGATAAAGGTCACTGATGTGGATGGTCAGTAATAGAGTGAGCTTATAGGATCACCCTACCTGCATTTCAAATGCCCATTTCCAGACACACTCCTGACATCCTGCTGAAGTGAAGGACGAGTCCGCTAAATTCTCACAATGTTTGCTCTATGAAAATATATAATGAAATAAAACGATCAGCACACCAGGCCAAGTACAGGTCAGGGACTTGTGCTTCTGTCACAGTACTACTGATGGAACAACAGAACCCCTTCACACACACACACACACACACTCACTCACTCACTCACTCACTCACTCACTCACTCACTCACTCACTCACTCACTCACTCACTCACTCACTCACTCACTCACTCACACAAACAGAAACACACACACACACCAGAACCGTCCACACATGCACACACACAAACAGAAACACATGCACACACACACACTCTCACTCACACAAACAGAAACACACACACCAGAACCGTCCACACATGCACACACACAAACAGAAACACATGCACACACAAACACACACACACCAGAACCCATCCACACAGTGACAAGATCCTTCCTCATCTGCATTTGCATGTTCTATTGAGAAGATCAGAGAATCTCTTTGTCTCACTCTCATTCTCTACTCCAGTACTATATGATATTATATTATTATAATATATGCTTGAAAAACAATATCAGAATCCGTATGGCGTTTGGGTCAAAGTTTATTTTAAGGTCAACATGATCAATGACCACCAAGGCTGGAGCCTCATTGATCCAAACAGCATTATCCCTGATGAAATGTCCAACCGCAATACGTCCTGGGGTTCTTAAAACAAACCTTATTTACAGCACTATGGCCAGACAGAGGACCTTAACAGTGTTTAAACATCCATGTCCATACAGCCAGCCAGACGGCTTGAGATGTGCTTCACCATCCATGTCTGAGAGGGGCCGGCCGCAGCAGCAGGTCAAGTGAACGAAGTTCTCCGGTGTTCACGAGTGCTCGACTATCTGCCCGTCCCTCATCGGCCAACAACCCGCCCATGTCCAATCGATCCGTCTCCAGGCTGGTCCGCCGAGGCCCGCCGGCCAGATTGATACATCACGCCCCCCGAATCGACACCCCCCCCCCCCCCCCCCCCCCGCACCACCACGCCACATAAATATTCAATCAGCTTAAGCCGTAAAGGGCAAGGTTAAATGCAAGAAGACAGCCGTAGCGGGAGGGAAAAGAGCCCGCGACTTCCTGCCCTGAGCGTCCGCGGACACAAGGGGATGGTGGAACTGGACATTCGGGACAATGTTTGTCATTTGCTTTTACAGTTGTGATTATTGTCCATCAGGAGCTCGTTCTCCTAAGGAGACCAAGGAATGGGTGGAGGAATAGCAAACAGAGTCCCCGGTTCCAGATCGGTGTGACCCAAAGGAGCAGAGTGTCTGTGTGTCCGCCCACAGGGATCCCTGATATAGCTGTAATCACACACACTCCACGCTCCGCACACCTCCAGCAGGGCCACCATGGCCCCAGACAGCATCATGGGAGCACCCCATGTCCCCACAACAACGTGGGATTACAGTCATCACACAGAGTCCACATCCAGAGACATTCCGCTTTTGATTTGTGTCTCAGTCCTTCCAGAGATGTGACGCTTATTGAGCCATTAACTCAGTCAATATTGTGAGTAACAGCAGGCTTGTCGCACACCTGCCATTTCCTTCTGAACATTCAACAGATGGAGATTCAAATAAACAGACTTTTTAGTTGGTGATGAGGAAAAAACAGACCAGAGAACCATAAAAGATTTCCTCTTCAAAGCTAAACAATGTGATGGTGTTCAGTTGAGGGGGCGGTTCTAGACCGATTTGGGGGGCCAGACTGGGGCAGGTTGTTTTGTTGGAGGGGCACATTGAACCCGGGACGCAAAACATTTAGTTTAGTACTAAGTTTAGTACTACAAAAACACAGTATACAACATTGGCTTTTTACCCGTTGCAGCATTTATTTCAGTAGCATAGTATTAGGTGTTTCCTTCAGTTACAGCAATTGTCAATATTATACATTTGAAATGTTTCATCGGTTAAAGCAATTGTCAATATTACAACATTTTGGGTTTCCTACACTGACATCAAACCGCTCAGTATCATACATCACCGACAGCAATAAAGTCAGTATGATATATTATGAATCTCAAGTTCCACCGTGTGCGACAGTGCCACACCATCGCAAGCAATCGACCCCCCCCCGTCCGGACAGGGGTAAAAAGAAAAGGGGAGGGGGGGCCACGGGGGGGTACGAACTCAGTTTTACGGAGGCACTGGCCCCTGCTGTGAATAGGCCAATAAGTTTATGTTACTGTCATCAAATATTTTACCCCATATAAAAATGATCATTCATGGTTACATTATATATCACTCTCTGAAGCATCATTCAAGGTCCAAAGCTTCCCCACTGCAACATTAATTGATTACATTAATTACACAGAGGCCACATACAGAGACATTCAATTTTCAATGGAATGTTTTGTATCACTTTTTTCCCCAAACCTTTGATTTGTGTCTCAGGCTTCAGAGATGTGACGCTGAATGAGTCCTGAACTCAGTCGATATTGGGAGCAGTAACAAGCTCATCACACACCGGCTGCCTTTTCCCTCTGAACATTCAACAGCTGGAGATTCAAATAAACTGACTTTTTAGTTGATAGAAAAACCATAAAGGTTCAACCATAAAGGATTTGGTGAATACGCTAAGACGTTTATGTTGCTGTCATCAAATAATTTACCCTATATAAACATTGTCATTCATGGTCATATTATATTTGACTCTCTGAAGCATCATTCAAGATGAAAATTCCTCACCATTCGGCCTATTCACAGTTTTATTTCAAAACAGGTCACACACGTGGAAAAGTGAAGGCCAGGTTCCATAGATACATTGTGTCCTGTATCATCATGTTCAATGTCTCCCCCCCCACACACACACACACCCACACACACAGACACGCAACTAATAATGATGTTATCAGAGACATGGAAAGTATGAAAATACGAAAATGTGGAAATATATAAGGAAATAAGCCTGCAGGGCCAAGTACAGGTCAGGGACTCGTGCTTCTGTCACAGTACTACTGATGGAACAACAGAACCCCTTCACACACACACACACACACACACACACACACACACACACAACCAAACCTCTGCCCACACACACACATACACAACAGAACCCCTGCCCACACACAAACACTCATTCACAATCGTATGACACTGACACTTTCCCACACACACACATGAATACACACTCGCTGAATAAAGCCCTCCTACCCAGCCTTTGCATACCTAAAGGAAAGAAATGGAACCAGGGTGAATAGAAAAAACAATAAAAGCTCAATTAAATCAAAAATAATAAATAAGGAAATCCAACAATTAATATTAATACTTGATAATAGTAAAAAATACAGCTGTAAAATGTAAAAATATAATAATGGCTGTAAAAAATAAGTTACAAATATAAATACAATATCTTTTAGATGAATAATTGATGATTTGTAATATTTAAATAACTATTTTAAAACATTTAGTCGTGTCAGTACACTTGTTAATGACTTTAGATTGTAAAGTCCCTCAAATCAGCAAATCAGAATCAGCTAAACGTGACGTATATATCAAGGATGTCTATACCAAAACAAAATGAATGAATTTATTATTTACGCTCCTCAGTGAGATTGTAACATTTTAGGATATTTTCTGAATTAAAATGCACTTTGGTAACATTTCAAGCAATAAATGTGCATTTTATTTTCTTCATCTTCAGTCAGTGAACATTTATGATGTTCATTTAACTATTTAATGCCGTTTTCTATTGTTGCCATGGGGATTCATATGGACTCTTGCATGTGGTTTGAATCAATGTCCTTTCGTTGTGTAGTCATCTGAGATATTGTAAAGGATGATGTTCCTTCTAATAAATGTTTAGCTTGTCCCTGGGATGACATTAATTCCTCTTCTTTGGGACGGGGTCGGCCAACGTGTATTTGGGGATGCACTGATTCCCCTTTCCCATAGACCAAGTAGTACTTACATTTGGGTACACGCCGATACCGAGTACTGATATGAGAACTTAATAATAACATTACGGTATAAAAAACATGCTCCCTGTAGAAAAGAGGGCTGATTGTTATCTCCGTGGTTACGGCCCATGGCAATTCATGATGCCTTTAGGTATAGCCTAAGATACCTTAGGCTTGGACATCAGCCTTGTGTCCGCTATCGTTTTAAGAGTGACAAAATAGCCTTGAGTACGTTTGAAGTTCATAGAACACGTTCTACAATAAGAAACATTGCAGCTTTCTGTTCACTGGCTCCTTGACACAGGAGCAGTACTTCATCAGAGTTTCACAGATATCAGATATTGGATCACCTGGTAACCTGTAGTTTACCTGCAGTAGGGGCCCTGTGTCTCTGTGGGGGTACCCTGCAGTAGGGGCTCTGTGGGGGTACCCTGTAGTAGGTGTCTCTGTGAGGGTTGGTGTGCCCTCCAGAAAGCTGCAGGGCTTGATAAGCTCCTCAATGCCTCTCCAGCTCCTAATTCCATGGTGTGAAAACTGTTGTGGGATAATTTCTTTTTATTCAACTTAATTTAAGAATGCTTGATTCTGATTGGCTGGAAGGAGGGGATTAACCCGGCAGGTTGCCCACTGACTTGTCAGTTCTACTTGCTGCTGACTGAGCACAGCGTCATCAAATAGTAGATCAATACACTGCTTGTATTGTAGCCTTCAAATCGAGAGCTGGTAAATTGTGAAAAATTAATTAAACTGTAATCAGAAAACGCGGTTATATGCTATACCCTATAGTATCTGTGGTATAAAGGCTGGCACAAATTTCAAATTATAAATATGTACACTTTATGTTGAAAGTGTAGACCGTCGCGATTCCCATTGAAACGATTGGCGCGATGATTATTCTTCAAAACGAGAGCTGGTTAATTGTGAAAAATGAATTAAACTGTAATCGGACAACGCGGTTATATGGCCCTCTAGTATCTGTGGTATAAAGGCTGGCGCAAATTTCAAATTATAAATATGTACACTTTATATGTTGAAAGTGTAGAGTATCTGTGGTATAAAGGCTGGGACGAATTTCGAATTATAAATATGTACAATCCATAACGTTAGCTCTCTGACTCATAGCTCAGCGGACTAGAGAATACCTCCCATTGCCAAGTCGTAGCTAAGGTCCTTCCTATTTACTGGTGGAGTGAACATCGTTTACGTTGCATAAGAACCTTATGGGAGGGTAATGATTGTTCCAGGTATTAGTCAAACCCTCAGGCGTTAACAGGGAAACTAAATTATGGCATGTGAAAAACGTTATATTTGTATTGTAAAACGCATGAAAATATAAATGAAGGATCTTAATTTCTTTTCTTTGGCAAGTGACCATGGTATAAGCGGGATAATGCCCTTTGAGGTGTCCAAAACATATTTGGTCGATCGTAATTAAAGGGGACTACTTTTTGAGGGAGATGACCTCAAACAAGCATACATTCAATAAGCTTGCAATACGAATTAGAGAAAGCATAATTATTAAAGTATTTGAATTGTTTTATTATGTTGGCAAGCAAGAAGTAGAATAAATGGGATAATCACCTCGAGGCAGGGCAATAAACAGTTTGATATGCCCGGCTCGTGGAAGGTTACCGTCACGGTAAGCCGTGATTATCCCTTACGTATGGACTATTACTTATGCTATTGGCTGTTTATTTATATCTAGTGTGCAAAATGAAGATGATTATACTAATAACAACAACTAATAATTCTAATTCATAATAATAATATACTTGATCATAATAGCAATAATAATAATACATTGGTTCAATACTTAAATCACATGATATAAATCATATCCTAACAAGATGCACAACCCTGTGTCCCTGCTCCTCATTTCAATATGAACTGGTCACAGTGATTATCTTGTTCTGCACACAGTGGCTCTTAAAAGCTTTTTTTAAACATTAGTGCACAATTACCCTGTTTTTACTGTCAACTATTTTGAGTATATGGCCCCCCAAATGATAGTATTCATCCCCCTTGTTACTTTTTACTTTTAAAATGCATGCTTTGGAACGCAAGACTGTGTGTCTGTGCAGTAGGAGTGTATATTAATCATTCAGACAGAGAGAGAGAGAGAGAGAGAGAGAGAGAGAGAGAGAGAGAGAGAGAGAGAGAGAGAGAGAGAGAGGGAGAGGGAGAGGGAGAGGAGAGGAGAGAGAGAGAGAGAGAGAGAGAGAGAGAGAGAGAGAGAGAGAGAGAGAGAGAGAGAGAGAGAGAGAGAGAGAGAGAGAGAGAGAGAGAGAGAGAGAGAGATCATTGTGGTGTCCTGTGAGCTCTATGTTGCTGATACATACAACACTCCCAGGCCCAGAAGTCACAGGGGAACCATAATGGAATGGATGATATCAGCTTTTGGATCATAAACTGCACCACCACCGGAGTCCAACCGCTCCTCTGAGTCATCTGTTTATCCTTTGAGACGGGCAGATTGGACAAGGATACACGTTGTGCATTAGGTGATGAGACACACAAACACACTTAACAAAATGGCTTTTGGGATACATGGCATTGTGTGCCTCGTGATTCCTGCCGCCAGCATTAGTACTTTAGGGGACCAACCCCGTGGAACTAGGGTTTTGGCCACCACTGGAGACAG
Source organism: Gadus macrocephalus (assembly GCF_031168955.1). Taxonomy (NCBI): domain Eukaryota; kingdom Metazoa; phylum Chordata; class Actinopteri; order Gadiformes; family Gadidae; genus Gadus; species Gadus macrocephalus. The sequence goes on from NC_082403.1 coordinate 15,076,212, forward strand.
AGCTGTTGGTGAGGGTGTGACGGGTCCACCACGAGGAGAACAGTGAACACCTAGCTGACCTACAACCAGGGCTTGGGTTTAAGAAGAATGGGCAGCCTCATTCAAATTCTGTTATGCCAGTTGTTTGCTGATGAAGGTCTTGTTTTACTGGTCATGGGTTGTTTTTCTAAGGGCAGACGAGGAATAGTACTTGAGCTACAACCACGTTTTTCTGCTGTTTCTGACCATCTCAGTTTGTGGGCTGCATGCCACATCAAAACCTCTAATGCCTGACAGAGCCCTCAGAAACACTGTTGTACCGGCCTGTGTTTCCCCAGGGACACTGCCGTCCCCAAGGTCTCCAAAGACCCTGAGGAGAGTCATAATAGACTAACACAGATGTCATTCATAACACATGGATCTGGTCATTCAGGGTTGCACCAGCTGTGTGTAAGGTTGTTACTTGTTACTTGTTAGTCAGTGCGTGAAGTCCTTACTATGTTTCAAACCACCATCTGGTGCGCCATCAACAACTTAGTGGTGCGAGTTGAACTTCAGCAGCTCGTTGTTGTTTCAACAGGACGAGCTGGACAACCAGAGGGGCCGCGTCGGGCCTCATGAACAAAGGCTCTTACAGAGTAGAAATTGAGATAATACGTCTTCCAAAAATAAACGGGAAGGAATTCACTTTATCGTTAGGGTTATCCCATTAACCTCCCATAAACACGGCCTGTTAATTTCCACAGAGGGGAAAACAGTTATGGAGAGAGGCTAGAGAAAGCAGATAAATGAAGGAGGCTGCCCAAACATCTTGCCCAATTACAAGACTTTATGCCTTGTTGCCAAAGTTATTCTGGTTAATAAAATATTCTCTAACTTTTATATGTTCAATTGGGTCAAATGTTTCAATTTAATGCTTTTTTTGCATGGTTGAAACAAAATCGTAAATAGGCCATGGCTGTGCCACCCGTCCACCAATCAGACTGCATTAATATCCAATATAAAAAGTACAAACTATATATATATCACAGCAATGATTCCCATACTTTCCCTATCACTAGAGCAAATGTACAGCTGCTCTCAAAAGGCGGGAGATTGACCTGGGCTACGAGCGCCGCATCAAAGACCTTTTCCTGAACAACCAGAGGTCACACCGGGACCATCGCTGCGCAGCACGCTGATATCGACGCCATGAATCCCGGTGGTAGGGAGGTAGGGAGGCGGTAGGGAGGCTTCAAACAACCCTCAGCCAGGCTCCTTCCTGGCCTGCTGGGAGGACACACAGCCCTGACAACAAACAGCCATTAGCGCCGCCGCCGCGTGCGTTAGCATGTATAATGCAGCGCGTTTGTCACCGCCAAACACTTGGCTGCCGTTTGTTTCAAAGGCTGCTATTTACTTTGCTGAGCTAAGATAAACACTTGTTTCGGTCGTTGAATCGGTAACTCGGCAATGGTATTGTTAATATCATTCTATCAATCTTTCTTCATCGCTCAACATTCTAAAGATCCATGCTGGTCTCGTCGGCATGTGCTCAAACAAAAGCATTTAAAAATTCAACAGCGCTGACATTTGAGGTGTTTGGAAACCCCCCCCCAGCCCGTCCCTCCCGGGTTTCATCTTTTATGACATGCATATAAACACAGCAGCGCTGCCTGGGTAAACAGCATTAAACCGGTTAGCAGAGGAATAGACAACAACATAATCAGGCCTCGCCAGGGCTTTGGCACCTCACCCTCCTCATCATGCCAGACCCGGCCGCCCTGCACCAGGTAATAGAGCAGCCGGCCCTGATTGTACGTGGAGAGTAATTTCCTTGCGGGCGTCGAAATATAAAACAGCCTTTATGGCCGGTGCGATGGCTAATAACCTGTCCCCCCCCCCCCCCCCCTCCATTATCTGCCTTAGCTTCACCCCTTCTCCTGGCCCGGCACGCAGATAATCAAGCACCCATAAACAACAAAGTGGTTTCCCCTTGTTTAATCAAATAGGCCTGCTTCCTTGCTTTTAAGGAAATTGCCCTTTATTCTTTATGTGATTTGCGTTGGAGGCTCGGCACTGAGCTCAGTGTCCTGGGATAATGATGGAGCAGACGTCTGGAACGTCTTTACAATAGAGCTGTCCTTTAGGGACCCAGTTGTTCTGTTAGCATGGGGATGAGCAGAATCCCATCTGTAAACGCTCAGCCTACACACAGCAGAACAATGGCTGGGAAATGAGGCGGGGGACACGCTCATACACAACGGACTGTTTAACAAGTGGTTGTCTTGTTTGTGTGGTTTTAGCTTGTAATTATCAGTTACGCACTTTCCTCGTCTCCAAAGGCCAGCTCTTTTTATAATCCCTGCACTGGTGGCGTGATCCATGCCACACACAAACATGCACACAAACACACAAACAGTACGCATACATACACACTAAGGAGCTGCACAAACCTGTGAGTGGTCAAGGCGTTCTTTCGGGTTAGTTGTTCAGCAGTTATAAGTTGCTGGACAGAGGTTTTTCTCAGTATCAGAGGCTCCTAGCGAACTGAGCAGGAAAGAGGCCGTTGGATGTAGTCGGACACAAGTGAGGTTGCGGTGTGTGAACAGTCTTCTGTACGGAGTCGTCTTCAAGATTCAACATGTCAAATCATTTTGATCGTCTCTCTCTGCCAATTAGCCTCCAGCGGTGATTGACAGCTGTCAAACTTGGTAAACGAAATGGAACCTGATGTGTCACAGTAACGTGTCTGAGAACTTGGAGTGAATAGTCATCGTTGTAAAGAGAAATTATAAAATGCTGCACTTTTGTCCCATTGGTCTGAACTATCTTTCCCTGTTTTCCTCAGGATGGGTGTTAACTGCATTACCATGGCAACCACCTAGGACCCAATAAGATATGTGTTCTCCTGATTATGATTACCAGAAAAACATAGGCAATTTATCCAACATATTCTATATAATTTCTCCCTGTCTTATGTATGTATTTAAAAGACCTGTTTCGCTAGCAGTGTGAAGGGCAGATGATTTAAAGCAGTTGCAGAGGAGAAAGTAAGTGTTATTTTGATTCAGGCGCAACCAAGCAAAAACTCCATTACACTCCAAGAAAATATTAGGTCTCTTTTCTTCGATGAATGATAAAAAATGTAATTCTAAATCATAATATATACATACATGTGCTGTGGAATTCATTTTTATACCAACTCATCTTTAGAAAATATATCCACAAGACCTTGACAGAGGCGAGAGAAAGCCTCTGATGACCTCGGCCCTGGCCTGTTCTGTCTTCAACATTCACCAAACTAAACACAACCCAGAGTGCTTTGGAGAGGGAGGCTGAATGCCTGGAGACCCCTCAGTGTGCGGAGGACCAGCCTTCAGCAGGATGGGGCGCAATGGAAGGTGACGTCCTACCTACTGTCCTTGAGCAGGCCAGGAGCAACCATCCGTGAACCGTGCTGTAGGACTAAAACATGGTTTTATTCATAAGTGGTTCACCGGCGCCGGCCTTTTCAATCTGCTTCTACCTAATCTTTCGTAATTAGTTTAGCTAAGACCGCTGAATCGATCCGCTGAAGAGCGATGGCCTACTTGGCAGGCGACGACTGCCAGCCCCTCTGTCAACGTCCTAGCGAGGTTCTGACGTCGCTCCACGTCGGACCCCTGCTGTCGTAACCGCCCTGTGTCAATAAAGATCCATCCTGATGACCATGATGTAGCTGGACTCGCTCTGACTGAGAGCGGTCCATGAAAGAAGGCGGTACGCCCTTTTCTACAATTGATGTGTATAGATTTGATTTTTTTTATAGATATATATCTTTGTATAGATGTATAGATATTAGAGCTGTCAAGCGATTAAAATATTTAATCGTGATTAATCGCATTAATGTCATAGTTAACTCACGATTAATCGCGATTAATCGCAAATTATTTTTCTATGCTAAATATCCCTTGATTTTTTTGTCCCATAATTCTTCTCATTTTAATTCTCTTATCAACATGGTGAAGTGCATCGGCTTGCCTTGTGCAAATGATTTTTTATTGATAACAACATTGGCATATACTGATCAAAACAGGACGATACAAAAAAAGAGCCTATAGTGCAATTAAAGGACTGCTTTGAACAAATGTCATTTGAACATAGCAGTCAGGCTGCTTCTTTGTTTTGAGCCAAAGAAAAAAAAAAAATTTTTTTTTTTTTTTTTTATAAAATAATTGCGTTAATCGCGCGATAAATTTCTTAACGCCGTTAAAATTGGTTTGCGTTAACGCCGTTAATAACGCGTTTAACTGACAGCTCTAATAGATATAGATCTATATATAGTTATAGATGTATATGAATAGATCTATAGATCTATATATATATGTATATATATATATATATATATATATATATTGATAGATGTATGGACATAGGTAAAGATATATGATGGATATATAGATACATAGATATATGTATATACGTATAGATGTACAGATATGGATAAAGATATTTATGGATGTATAGATATAAATATAGTTATCTATGTATAGATGTATAGATATATTTAGTATATGCTAGACGTCAACCTCCCAAGATGGCGTAATTTCATTGGTTCGCTATCTCGAGATATTGGGCATTTTCCATGATTGAGATCACAAACTCGGGATATTGTTTTCATCGCATGACAGTCGTCTCGTCACGCTAATAAAAACAAATAAACCGCTTATAAAAACCAAATAAATCCCGGCAAAAAGTGTTATCTTGTTTATTTTGGAGTGTTCACGTGTAGTATAAACTAAAACAATTATTCTCACGCTCTGTGAATAGTTGGGGCTATTCCCCGGTATTCACTTCGGCGAATAATTTTTAATCATTGATGTCTAGATATAGATATGTATATATAGATGTATAGATATCTCCAGGCTGGAGCTGGGCCAGGCTATCCTCCACAGCGTGTTCCTCAGGGCCCATCAGTGATGCTGTTAACCAGATGGGTGCGGCCTCCTTAGTATGCTGCCCGCACTGCAACCTGTCTGGACAGGTTCAATACTCTGCAGACATTAGCAGGCCAAAGAGGTAGAAAAGAGATTTCTCAATTAGCCGTCTTAATGGAATGCATTGGCTTGAACAATAAGACATCATCTCCTTGTCCTTACTGAGGCCATCCAGGACCGGGTTACAGCCCCGGGCAGCTTGCTCAGACCACTGAAGAGCTACTACACCCTCTGCATACATCTCTCTCTCTCTCTCTCTCTCTCTCTCTCTCTCTCTCTCTCTCTCTCTCTCTCTCTCTCTCTCTCTCTCTCTCTCTCTCTCTCTCTCTCTCTCTCTCTCTCTCTCTCTCTCTCTCTCTCTCTCTCTCTCTCTCATGCTCACATTCCCAATGCCACACACATCTTGGCTCCTGGTCATTGATCGGGCCATTCTGATGGTTTCCTGAACCTGATTGATAAGTTCTGTCCGGTGAAAGATCCCTTCCTTGTTGCTGCTACAGTTCCTATTGTGACCTTGTTTTCCATGGCTCCCTGACTATACACAGAAGAAGACCGGTTCAGCTCCATGCTTCCTACTGGTCCTGAGAAGGGCTCGAACTCACGTTGGCTGGTGTCTGCTGGCTGGGGGGTGGGTGGTGTCTGGCTGGCTGGGGTGTGGGTGGTGTCTGGCTGGCTGGGGGGTGGGTGGTGTCTGGCTGGCTGGGGTGTGGGTGGTGTCTGGCTGGCTGGGGGGTGTGTGGTGTTTGGCTGGCTGGGGTGTGGGTGGTGTCTGGCTGGCTGGGGTGCCAAATAATCGGTGAAGTCTGGGGCTTCATTCCAAAATGTTCGGAACCATCTATGCCTGCCAACCCAGGTCCGAGATAGCGGCCATACTTTTTTTTATGACACCAGAGTGCTGCACCGTGTGCTTGTTGGGAAACCAACATCAAGGCCCAATCCCATTTCTACCCCTTACCCCTCCCCATTCTTTTGAGGGGGCAAGGGGAAGGGGGAGGGGTAAGGGGAAGGGGTAAGCAGTAGAAATGGGATTGGGCCCAACTCTGTTCCCTCAAGAAAGAATCGCTGAAAAGGACCTTGTCCTATTGGCTTGTCCTGCTGGCAGATACTGTGTACATTATACTATACTATACTATACTATGCTATACTATACTATACTATAGTACAGATACAATCCCAAAGCAGAAGTGAATGACCCTGGGGAAAAAATACTATAGTTTACTACAGCATTTACTACAGTATACTATATATTACTATAGTATACTATAATATACTACAATATAGTGTGGGATTTACTATAGTAATTTTCCAGACATTGTAGTGTACTATAGTAAGTTACTACACAGTGTAGTATACTATAGATTACTATACTATACTACATTATAGTGTGGGATTTACTATAGTAATAATCCAGACATTGTAGTGTACTATGGTAAATTCTATAGTAAGTTACTACACAGTGTAGTATACTATAGATTACTATACTATACTACAATATAGTGTGGGATTTACCATAGTAATTTTCGAGACATTGTAGTGTACTATGGTAAATACTATAGTAAGTCACTACAAAGTGTAGTACAGTTTAGATTACTATAGTTAACTATAATATACTTTTTTTTATATATATATTCATTATTCTGTAATTTGTCCTAAAATGTATATGTGAAACATAAGCCAAATATTTGTATTATGTGGAGATTTTATTGTAGAAACATAAACCACACATAAATATAAAACATAATGCACAACATGCATAGGCTACAACAGCCAGAATATAATAACAATGAAAGAGAGTACAATTGAAGCCTTACTAACTTTAAACATTTTCTAATACAGGCATCTTGATAAGAATAATTGACTCATCGTGTACGTAGCAAAAGAATTTGCACAAAATATCATTAGGTTTGCAAAGAAGTATTTCATGGGTCATTCTGAACTTCACAATTTGCTTAGCAGTATTCACCTTAGCAAAATCATCATAGATTCTTAATTGTCTGGAATCCTTTTTTAATCAAAAAATGTGTAGGTACACCTCTTCACACTTGCATGCTGATAAGCAACCACAATTGAGCTTACAAAGTAGTATGGATTTAATGCTACCATGCTCTCCGTTTTTTAGAGCCACACAAGAATTATTGCGTTTAAAATTTGCTGAATACATTTCAGTGGTGTATAAAGTGTGGTGGATGAAACATCTCTTGAATTCTTTGACACTGGCCTCTATATAATTTCCAAAGAGAATGGACTCCCCCACTGTAATTACTCTTGTTGTGTGATTCCCGACAACCCGAGCACCACTACCTACTTTGTATGATTTTAACACTGTATTGTCTTTGTTAACAAGTTTGTTGAAAAGATCACATACATCATCACTGGCATTGTTGAATAATTCAGTGTGGTGCATTAGTGTTTTTGTGTTAGAAAATCTCTTAAAAATGTGTTCAGGGACTGCCTGTGTACCATTGAACATTTCAAGAAGAGTGCCAATTGTGTCTTCATAAACAAATGAAGAGTTGGCCCACAGCGGACCCCACATGTCAACTGCGTTGCTAAGATGGGTTAAGCAGTGAACATTATAAGATACATAACATTTTCCATAAAGCTCTTGTACGTCGACAACAAAACGCGTAAGACAAGAGGAAGCATGCAAAAGATCAGCTTTTTGGATATTATCCTGGAGGAGTGTGTAGATGGAGAAGACAAGTAATAGCCAGTGATTATAATAAACCGGGGGTAAAACTGTTTTCAAAAGAATGGGGGAATAAAATAAAAGAAATGCCCTCCATTCAGATGCCTTCCAATAGTGTCTCTCGGACAATGTCCGAGAGACCCGAAATGCCAGTGTTGGCATTTCGGGTTTAGAACTAAACCAAAGGGAATGTAGAAGAGCATACTTTCCACGGATAGTAGATGGAAGTTCATTGACTGTGCAGATAATTGGCCAAATTGAGTAATTGGATGATTTAAAAACTGAAGCCCCATCAATATTAAATGAAAGTGAAATGTTGTCAAGGGTATCAACAAAGGTTTTAAGTTTTGAGGTGTACATACACCTCAAAAGGCAGGCTTTTGTCCCATTGTGAATGCAGGCAGGTGAATGTCCCCCATGCCCATATTTGTTTTGTTGTCGTTTAAGAACTTGTAGAAAGTAGTGTTTTGGAAGAGCTCCTTCAGTTGTTGCCGTAAGGGCATTACGAGAAAATAATACCCTTCATTTTTGTTTACTATCCATCAGCCATCAACATTTCCGTCACTGCAGCAAGGGGTAAACAACTTACCTATATATTGCGAGCAAATTATACAGTAATGGTGAATTTCGAATTGTTTTGCCAAATTAAAGAAAGATTTGTCAAAGTAGTATTTACTTGTGGGGGCACATCCAGGTGCTACAATATTTAAAAGATCCAACAAATCTTTTAATCCACTGCCACTAATGCTATGCTTCAAGATGAAGGCCAGAATGAGGCACAGTAGCTGTCCACGGTTAATTGATGCACCAGAGTAGATGGGTTGCTCTTGGATTTCAGGATCGTTGAAGATGTTCTGTGCAAAGAGATGCAGACAGAAACAATGCATTGCATTTCGTAACTCATGATTTTATTGTCGTTAGTTCATCACACAAAATAACATCTCCAATCACAAAAATACTCACTGTGAAACACTGCTCATCGTCATCCATTTCAGCGGATTCTGTTTCATTTGTTCCATCCTCTGGTGTCAAGTCGGGCTGTGTTAAATTGAAAATGAGTGTCAAAGTTCTGTGCATGTTCAGACCCAGACCACAGTTCTCGAGTTATTACGATAAGTGGTCGAGTTGTAAAAAAAAGCCAGGGGGGATGGTGGATATTAACTTTTAGGGACAGATCATTTGTGATGATGACAGCATATGGTGGGAGACCAACGGTGTGATAATAATAATAATAATAATTATATTATTATATATTTTTGGGGTTAAAATAAGAGAGATGACTACTGTCATGTCATCGCTCCCATTTTATCCCCAAAAACGCAGCTGATCTGACACATCACACGATTCAGAGGCATACATCACATTTAAGGATATTAAAAACTGATTCTTATTCTTCAAAAATTAATTCGGCAGAGAAGGGAGACTAGCGTTAAACACGGGTTGGAATGAAAGGGAAGCGATGTCCGAGATGCAGAGACAGGTTCACGCTATCAGTGTCTGTCTCGTACGGTGTGGAATGAGAGCTCGTGAAGGCACTATTGCGCAAGTACGCCTTCAACAAACCAATGTATGTTGAAGTAGATTTGTGGTAATGTTATCTACTTGCATTAAAGGTCATTCCAAAAGGACTTGTGGAGCGCTGCTCCTTCCAAAGCCCCCAGAAGTTCATAAATGATCTCCTACATGGGATGTATACCAGGGAATATATGGCAGGCCATTCAGTGACTGGCCAGTCATCCAGCAGCTGCACAGAAGGAAAACCTGGCCTAGCCAAACAGGACCTTGTTGAAATAACAAGTAGGTATATAGAAATGAGAAAAGATGTTGGTTGAGTGATACCCTCATTCTCATGCTCATCTTTCGTGTATGTGTTTGTGTGTGTGTGTGTGTATTCCCACAGATGCTGCAAAGTTGAAGTTCACCTACGTAACTGATACGAACATAAAAGCATTTATACGACAAAAGCTGAACAATGCTGCCAAATTTCAGAAACAATAAATTATCAACTGTTAAAAGAAAGTTAAACTTTTGTTCTATTTTTTTTTGTATTTTAGCAGTCTGTAGAAAACACTGTGTTAATGGTGGTTGTAAGCCTAATTTATGTGCAGTGAATTATTGTTACAGCACTATGGTTAAAAATGGCAACAACAAAAAGTGATACAGTTGAAAATATCCATTAGGTAAAGTACAATGACATAGTTAAAAGAACAACAAAATACTGCATAATGCAGTTATTGTAATGCAGTATATATAGTACTATGGTATCGTAATTGTAGTATTCTATAGCAAAATAAAAGTATAATAAAAGTTCTATAATTTACTTCAGTAGATTGTAGTTTATGTAGTAAACTGTAGTAGTATATAATGTAGTATACTGTAGTAATAAAACTGCAGTTTTCTGTAGCATACTATAGTTTACTGTAGTAGTATATATGTGGTATACTGTAGTAATAAAACTGCAGTTTTCTGTAGTTTACTGTAGTAAAACTACTATAGTAAGGTTCAAAAACACTACAATATTTACTATAGTATATGTACTGTAGTTTATTTACTATAGTAAACTATAGAATTTTCTGTAGTATACTATAGTTTACTGTAGTAAAACTACTATAGTAAGGTTAAAAAACACTACAATATTTACTATAGTATATGTACTGTAGTTTATTTACTATAGTAAACTATAGAATTTTCTGTAGTATACTATAGTTTACTGTAGTAAAACTACTATAGTAAGGTTTAAAAACACTACAATATTTACTATAGTATATATAGGGTATACTATAGTTTATTTACTATAGTAAACTATAGAATTTTTTCATGTGGGGAGACTTGAAGGTTTTTGGATCCATAGTTAGTATAATCCTGACAACAATGACCCTTGACTTCGGACAGAGTAACACATTGTTCATTTCAAACCCTGCTCAACCACCTCCTCTGAAGGAACTTCAGCTACACAAATCTGCTCTGCTCCCAATGGAGAATAGAAGCACATGTGGAATGGTAAAGTGGACCATAAATTACCCAGGTCCTCGGCAGTGGCCCCGGGGCCCTCAGACACTCTGTGGCGGCTGCATACTGATGGTGGCCCCGTATCAAAGGAAACCAGTCGATTCCTCCTCTCAATCCTGATGTCCTTGAACCCACACTATGTCGCGTTTTGGACCAAGTAGAGATATATGAGGCTGCTTCTCCCCTGTGGACCAGCAGAGAGCTACGCCCCACATGGCCATGGTACTGTCTAACCCTGCAGCCCCCTCCCCCCCTGCCCACCATGCTGCACCTGGCTGTGTGTGTGTGTGTGTGTGTGTGTGTGTGTGTGTGTGTGTGTGTGTGTGTGTGTGTGTGTGTGTGTGTGTGTGTGCGTGCGTGCGTGCGTGCGTGCGTGTGCGTGTGTGTGTGTGTGTGTGTGTGTGTGTGTGTCTATGTGTATGTGTATCTGTGTCTGTGTTTGTGTGTGTTTCTAAACTTTTCAAATTGAAAAAACGGCTTAGCCCATAGAACAGCCCCCTGCCTTATGTGAAGTACTTTGAGTTGCCGCAGCACCATAATTGTGCGACACAAATCAATGTGTTTTTTGCTGAGTGACAGCCCATATGACAGCCCGCGCGTCCTTGTTGAGGCTTCCTGGGACGGGGGCATGTGGACGCAGCAGCTGAACAATGTCCTCTGATGCAGCTTCACAACAGGATTCAGGCTGCTGCAGGGAGCCTTTCTATTTCACATGTGCTCCTTTCAACCCCACCTCCACTGCTCTGGCCAGACATCCAGCCAATGAGGAGCTTTATGTCGTAGCACATAGAGATTATGAGGAATCCTTCGATTCAATTTAAACCCAGTTATGATGTCCTAAATGTTTCCTGTAGAAAACGCCTCCATTGATCAAAAAACCTCCAAGAAAAAGGTTTCACTTGATTATTGAGCAGAGTTTAGTGAACAAATGTTTAGTCTTTAACACATCCCCTTTGCTTTGCTCTAATCTTCAGAGTACTCTTAATATTTGTCCTGAAATATACATTTAATATCATATTTTAAGCTTCTTTTCAGTCCTGAAAGGCAGGTGACTTCTGCAGGTCATTGTGTGTTTGACTGTAGCTGTAGAGTTTTGAATTACAACTATGTTTTAAGGTTTATATCTAAATAACAAATTGTCTGCAGATATCTTCTACACTGTTTGTTGGTATCTCTAACACAAGTCTGTCTCTTTAGAAAACCTGCATTCAACTGCAAACCTCAGCTCAATGTTGTTGTCGTGCAAACCTTGATCCCTCTGAAATAGACATGTGCATATGCCACACAATCATTAGTTAAACTCCCATCCAACTTTTTAAATAATACGGGCGTTGATGTTCAATTATAAATGATAAAGTACATTTTAGTTCAGCGATGGTGAACATTTTTGATCTCATCTCTGAGTGGGGGTGTGGGGGGGGGTTACCTAAGTTCAGACACGGTCCAAATGAAAGCAGTAAATGGAAAGCGTGTAGGCAAAGATAATATTCTGGCATGACAAGTCACCCCTCTCTCAAGGTTTGTGGAACAAAGAGAGATGACTGCTATATCAAAAAACGAAACAGCTGCACTTAGAGGACCCAAAAAAAGAGCTCACCTCTTTGCTTAAATGTTTCAAATGTTTCAAAACACGATAAAGTGGCCTTCCTTTGTGTGCAGGTGTCACTGAATTAGGATGTATCCGCCGTCATCCGACTGTTAAAAGCTTTAAATGGCAATTTCGATCTCCAAAGACCTTAATTTAAATAAATGTCCCCTGTCACTATCCATCCCAGAAGGAGGTTCCATAATGGTGAGCGAGCCTTTGGCCGCTTGTTACAGCCGTGCATTAGCAGTGTCATGATGTCACGGACCGGCTGGAGGTCCACACAAGAGGGGCAGGTGGTGACGTGTTATCCCTCCCCCAGCAGTGGTTGTTCTGCTGGACAGGGTCTGACAGAAGTACTGCAAGAGACCCGCTCTCCAACTCACTGCTGGGTGGGCACTTTATTTCACCATAGGAGCCAGAAAAGAGAAAAGAGACAGAAACTACAATTTCTAATTTGGCGCATTCAAAACTTGAGATGAAATAGCGGGAAATAAATGAATATCATAAATGAAACAAATAATCGTAGCAATACTAAGAATGATATTTAGACATAGTGTACATGCTAATTGCATAGTATATGATAAAAGTGTGTGTGTGTGTGTTTAAAGTGAGTTCTTACCTTATCAGACCTGAAACGACCTCCTCAGCTATAAGGCTGAGACATCTGCAGATTCTACCGCGGTGCTCCAGCAGGGATATTTGATGAATTCTTCCCTGTGGAGATATATCAGTTATATATATCAGTGCTACTGTGACCCCTGTTGTGGCTTCAGGTGGAGATGCTCAGAACGGGGTCCTCAAACATGCCATGCTACTGCTGGGTTGACTTCTGATTGCCTTTATCAGGGAGAAAAACATGACCCAGTTACTTTGAACGGTGGACATTGTGGACTGTAGCCATAGCGAGCGAGGAATTTGTGTCATGTCAACAACGATAAAATGTAAAAAACTGAACACAGAGCTTCTCCTGAGCTATGAATACGCATTATTCTACACACTATTGGTGTTTGAAACACAGTTGTCCTTTAGAATGTGTTCACTTCCTTACGTTCACCGACCATATTTGCTGGCGAGGATATTGTAGCCATATAATTTGTATTACATGTTGGACTGGTACACGGTAGGGGGGGGGGGGGTAGGGGGGGGGGGGTAGGGGGGGGGGGGTAGGGGAGGGACGGTGGGTGGGGGGTAGGGGGGGGGGGGGTAGGAGGGGGGGGGTAGGGGGGGGGGGGTAGGGGGAGGGACGGTGGGTGGGGGGTAGGGGGGGGGGGGTAGGGGGGGGGGGGTAGGGGGGGGGGTAGGGGGGGGGGGGTAGGGGGAGGGACGGTGGGTGGGGGGTAGGGGGGGGGGGGGTAGGGGGGGGGGGGTAGGGGGGGGGGGGGTAGGGGGAGGGACGGTGGGTGGGGGGTAGGGGGGGGGGGGGTAGGGGGGGGGGGGGGGTTAGGGGGGGGGGGGGGGTAGGGGGGGGGGGTAGGGGGGGGGGGGTAGGGTAGGGGGGGGGGGGGGCAGTTAGTATTGGTGTCTCAATGTGTGTCTGCTCTGTGTTGATCGTGTTCACATAAGACCCTTACGAAAACCAGGTGGTTCATCCCAAAGGGCTTACTGTTCAATTAAAAAACCTTAAAGGTGACACATTATGGTGTTTTCCCAACAAGTTAACATAGTATATGACTTCCAGAAAACATGTTTTTGAAGCTATTTGCTGAAAATAGCTGTTAGGAAAATAAATCTCACCTACCGCTTTTCCCCTCTGTTTCAGTCCCTTCAGAATGCGCTGTTTCTGGTGTCTGCAGATTTAATGCAAATGAGCTGCTGCCCATTGACCAATGAGCTGTCAGACTGAACCACAGCATGGAGGAGAAGGGATTGTTGCCATTTGCGGACTCCCGGAGCTCTATATAATATAATATAATATAATATAATATAATAATAATAATAACTGCCAAAAGCTATGTGCGTCTCGGATGATATTATGAATCATAAAAACTGCGTCTGACGTATCTGGCACTTCCACAACAAGTAAAGACTAAAGACTATCTAAGCCATGGTTGAGAAGAATTTGGGAAAAGGAACTTTGGTCTTCACTCTCTGAAGTCCATATTGAAAGTTGACGTGGAGGAGAAAGGGATTGTACTCCCGGAGCTGAGCTGCCGGACTGCCACCAGAGCTTCGGGGGTAGTCCAGCAGCTCCGCCGCACTCCCTGCCAGGCAGTCACATGGCAAACTGACAATTTAGACATCTATTTCTGTATCGAATATCCCTGCTTCTGAATTGTAGAAGTGTTGTTTTCATAATGTGTCCCGTTTAAAGTTTAAGAACACAGGGACGCGGGAAGTGGGGGTTCTTAGGGTGCTGCAGCGTAGGCTGACGTAGGCTATGACGCACAACGCAGAACTGTCGATAGCTGAATATCGTACTATGCTGATTTTACATAAGCATGTTGGTGTTCAACATCTGTTGTAGTGAACATTCTAAAACTGGTGTAAAATGTTGCTGCCATATTAATAGACACGTTGAATGTTATCGTCATGATTCTGGAATCCTGCACGTAAACTGGTTGGCAAAAAAAGAGCAGAGACGGACGGTTCACTTGACGGAGAAACCGTCACTTTCCTCATATCAGACAACTCGTAACTCTGGATGAAAATAAAGGCTTTCTTTTATTGTCACTCTCCTTTTAAACCTTTAGAAATAACCTTCTGAATCCTTGTTATAACGCTGTGTATAATCCCGGACCGCAACAGCTTGTCGGCATGTTGTTATAGTGTGAAATTCAGCACAGTATCAGCCGAGTTGACTCTAATTTCCACATTGTTTACTTGCTGACGTTTGTGAATAACAGTGGCTAGTTGGCAGAACTCTTTTTACACACCAGTAGAGTGTTTATCAGAGCGGAGCCCTGAATGTTGCGCAGCATTTATTATGACGTCATTATATAGACTCTCTCTCAGCACCCCCCCCCCCCCCCCCTTGGACTGACTTCCCGCGTCCCTGGTGTTACCCCCTATGTTTTATTCGATACTTTTCAACAGTGTTACCCCTTATGGGTTTTTCACGACCACAGATAAAAAACGACCGTTTTTTTTACGGTTCATTTGATAAAAACGACAGTGTTACCCCTTATGTTTTTATTCATGACGACCAATAAAAAACAACAGTGTTACCCCTTATGTTTTTTTTCATGACGACCAATAAAAAAAGGAACAGTGTTACCCCTTATGTTTTTATTCATGACGACCAATAAAAAACAACAGTGTTACCCCTTATGTTTTTTTTCATGACGACCAATAAAAAAAGGACAAAATACAATGTTATTCATGTTACATTGTCATTGTACGAAGTCTGACAGAATTTACACCTTGATCTAAAGTGGGACAGAAGCAGAAATGCAGCAACTAAATTTAGAGAACAACACCCAACCCCACACAATAGTCATCCTGAGATGGGAATAAAGTCTGAATAAGTTATGCAATGTATACCTGGTAAAAAAAAATACAGAAAGGTGAGTTAATATCCAAGTGTCTACGGGCGATGTTCAGCGAGTTAGGGACACGGTAAACTACATGTTACCCCTTATGTTTTTTTTCATGACGACCAATAAAAAAAGGAACAGTGTTACCCCTTATGGTTTTTTTCGTGACTACCAAAGAAAAACGACAGTGTCACCCCTCATGTTTCATTTGATAAAAACGACAGTGTTACACTGTCGTTTTTTATTGGTCGTCATGAAAAAAAACATAAGGGGTAACACTGTCGTTTTTATTGGTCGTCATGAA
Source organism: Gadus macrocephalus (assembly GCF_031168955.1). Lineage (NCBI taxonomy): Eukaryota > Metazoa > Chordata > Actinopteri > Gadiformes > Gadidae > Gadus > Gadus macrocephalus. Next base: position 15,092,212 of record NC_082403.1, read on the forward strand.
AAAAAACGACAGTGTTACCCCTTGTTTTTTTCTTGATGACTGATAAAAAACGACAGTGTAACCCCTTATATTTTATTTGACAAAGACAACAGTGTTACCCCTTATGTTTTTTTTCATGACGACCAATAAAAAACAACAGTGTTACCCTTATGTTTTCTTTCATGACGACCAATAAAAAACAACAGTGTTACCCCTTATGTTTTTTTTCATGACGACCAATAAAAAACGACAGTGTAACACTGTCGTTTTTATCAAATCAAACATGAGGGGTGACACTGTCGTTTTTCTTTGGTAGTCACGAAAAAAACCATAAGGGGTAACACTGTCGTTTTTTTTGGTCGTCATGAAAAGAAACGACAGTGTTACCCCTTGTTTTTTTCTTGATGACTGATAAAAAACGACAGTGTTACCCCTTATATTTTATTTGACAAAGACAACAGTGTTACCCCTTATGTTTTTTTTCATGACGACCAATAAAAAACAACAGTGTTACCCCTTATGTTTTCTTTCATGACGACCAATAAAAAACAACAGTGTTACCCCTTATGTTTCCTTTCATGACGACCAATAAAAAACAACAGTGTTACCCCTTATGGTTTTTTTCATGACGACCAAAGAAAAACGACAGTGTTACCCCTTATGTTTCATTTGATAAAAACGACAGTGTTACCCCTCTTGTTTCATTTGATAAAAACGACAGTGTTAGCCCTTGGGTTTTTTTTCATGACGACCAAAGAAAAACAACAGTGTCAACCCCTATGTTTTATTTGATAAATATCGACAGTGTTTTCCCCTTATATTTCATTTGATAAAAACGACAGTGTTACACTGTCGTTTTTATTGGTCGTCATGAAAAAAAACATAAGGGGTAAGACTGCTGTTTTTTATTGGTCGTCATGAAATAAACATAAGGGGTAACACTGTCGATATTTATCAAATAAAACATAGGGGGTTACACTGTTGTTTTTCTTTGGTCGTCATGAAAAAAAACACAAGGGGTAACACTGTCGTTTTTTAATGGTCGTCATGAAAAAAAACGACAGTGTTACCCCTTGTTTTTTTCATGATGACTGATAAAAAACGACAGTGTTACCCCTTATATTTTATTTGACAAAGACAACGGTGTTACCCCTTATGTTTTTTTTCATGACGACCAATAAAAAACAACAGTGTTACCCCTTATGTTTTCTTTCATGACGACCAATAAAAAACAACAGTGTTACCCCTTATGGTTTTTTTCGTGACTACCAAAGAAAAATAACAGTGTCACCCCTCATGTTTCATTTGATAAAAACGACAGTGTTACACTGTCGTTTTTTATTGGTCGTCATGAAAAAAAACATAAGGGGTAACACTGTCGTTTTTATTGGTCGTCATGAAAAGAAACGACAGTGTTACCCCTTGTTTTTTTCTTGATGACTGATAAAAAACGACAGTGTTACCCCTTATATTTTATTTGACAAAGACAACAGTGTTACCCCTTATGTTTTTTTTCATGACGACCAATAAAAAACAACAGTGTTACCCCTTATGTTTTCTTTCATGACGACCAATAAAAAACAACAGTGTTACCCCTTATGTTTCCTTTCATGACGACCAATAAAAAACAACAGTGTTACCCCTTATGGTTTTTTTCATGACGACCAAAGAAAAACGACAGTGTTACCCCTTATGTTTCATTTGATAAAAACGACAGTGTTACCCCTCTTGTTTCATTTGATAAAAACGACAGTGTTACCCCTTGGGTTTTTTTTCATGACGACCAAAGAAAAACAACAGTGTCACCCCCTATGTTTTATTTGATAAATAACGACAGTGTTTTCCCCTTATATTTATTTCATGACGGCCGATAAAAGACGACAGAGTTACCCCTCATGTTTTTTCCATGTTGACCAATAAAAAACGACAGTGGCACCCCGGTCTACGTTTTTGCAGGGATCGGAACATGAGCTGTTTAGAGTGTTAACCACCGAACTTAACAATGCACCATCAAGACACCGTTTAAAGTCATCACAAAGGTTATACTTGACTTTATAATTTGCATGAAATGGAGAAAAGAAACTTCCAACAGAGGTCTTCAACCGGACTTGAACCCCGGTCTTCAGGGGGTTAGGCAGAGTGCACCCCACTGCACCACTGAGGCGATGACAATACACAATAATCAATAAAGAGGATATACATGACATTAAAATGTATGTGTGTATTTCTATTATTTCCCTAATGTTTTTTTTTCAAGACGACAAATAATAAACAACAGTGTTACCCCTTATGTTTTTTTTCATGACGACCAAAAAAAACAACAGTGTTACCCCCTTTATGTTTTTTTTCATGACGACCAAAGAAAAAAGGAACAGTGTTACCCCTTTTGTTTTTTTTCATGACGACCAAAAAAAACAACAGTGTTACCCCCTTTATGTTTTTTTTCATGACGACCAATAAAAAAAGGAACAGTGTTACCCCTTATGTTTTTTTTCATGACGACCAAAAAAAACAACAGTGTTACCCCCTTTATGTTTTTTTTCATGACGACCAAAGAAAAAAGGAACAGTGTTACCCCTTTTGTTTTTTTTCATGACGACCAAAAAAAACAACAGTGTTACCCCCTTTATGTTTTTTTTCATGACGACCAATAAAAAAAGGAACAGTGTTACCCCTTTTGGTTTTTTTCGTGACTACCAAAGAAAAACGACAGTGTCACCCCTCATGTTTCATTTGATAAACACGACAGTGTTACACTGTGGTTTTTTATTGGTCGTCATGAAAAAAAACATAAGGGGTAACACTGTCGTTTTTATTGGTCGTCATGAAAAAAAACGACAGTGTTACCCCTTATATTTTATTTGACAAAGACAACAGTGTTACCCCTTATGTTTTTTTTCATGACGACCAATAAAAAACAACAGTGTTACCCCTTATGTTTTCTTTCATGGCGACCAATAAAAAACAACAGTGTTACCCCTTATGTTTCCTTTCATGACCACCAACAAAAAACAACAGTGTTACCCCTTATGGTTTTTTTCGTGACTACCAAAGAAAAATGACAGTGTCACCCCTCATGTTTCATTTGATAAAAACGACAGTGTAACACTGTCGTTTTTAATTGGTCATCATGAAAAAAAACGACAGTGTTACCCCTTGTTTTTTTCTTGATGACTGATAAAAAACGACAGTGTTACCCCTTATATTTTATTTGACAAAGACAACAGTGTTACCCCTTATGTTTTTTTTCATGACGACCAAAAAAAAAGAACAGTGTTACCCCTTATGTTTTTTTTCATGACGACCAATAAAAAACAACAGTGTTACCCCTTATGTTTTCTTTCATGACGACCAATAAAAAACAACAGTGTTACCCCTTATGGTTTTTTTCATGACGACCAAAGAAAAACGACAGTGTTACCCCCCATGTTTCATTTGCTAAAAACGACAGTGTTACCCCTTGTGTTTTTTTTCATGACGACCAAAGAAAAACAACAGTGTCACCCCCTATGTTTTATTTGATAAATATCGACAGTCTTTTCCCCTTATATTTATTTCATGACGGCCGATAAAAAACGGCAGAGTTACCCCTCATGTTTTTTCCATGTTGACCAATAAAAAACGACAGTGACACCCCGGTCGACGTTTTTGCAGGGATCGGAACATGAGCTGTTTCGAGTGTTAACCTCCGAACTTAACAATGCACCATCAAGACACCGTTTAATGTCATCACAAAGGTTATACTTGACTTTATAATTCGCATGAAATAGAGAAAAGAAACTTCCAACAGAGGTCATTAACCGGACTTGAACCCCGGTCTCGAGGGGGTTAGGCAGAGCGCACCCCACTGCACCACTGAGGCGATGACAATACACAAAAATCAATCATCAATAAAGAGGATATACATGACATTAAAATGTATGTGTGTAATTATATTATTTCCCTAATGGTTTTTTTTCAAGACGACCAAAAAAAACAACAGTGTTACCCCCTTTATGTTTTTTTTCATGACGACCAATAAAAAACAACATGGTTGCCCCTTATGTTTTTTTTCATGACGACCAATAAAAAACAACAATGTTACCCCTTATGTTTTTTTTCATGACGACCAATAAAAAAAGGAACAGTGTTACCCCTTATGTTTTTTTTCATGACGACCAATAAAAAAAGGAACAGTGTTACCCCTTATGGTTTTTTTCGTGACTACCAAAGAAAAACGACAGTGTCACCCCTCATGTTTCATTTGATAAAAACGACAGTGTTACACTGTCGTTTTTTATTGGCCGTCATGAAACAAAACATAAGGGGTAACACTGTCGTTTTTATTGGTCGTCATGAAAAAAAACATAAGGGGTAAGACTGCTGTTTTTTATTGGTCGTCATGAAATAAACATAAGGGGTAACACTGTCGATATTTATCAAATAAAACATAGGGGGTAACACTGTTGTTTTTCTTTGGTCGTCATGAAAAAAACCACAAGGGGTAACACTGTCGTTTTTTAATGGTCGTCATGAAAAAAAACAACAGTGTTACCCCTTGTTTTTTTCATGATGACTGATAAAAAACGACAGTGTTACCCCTTATATTTTATTTGACAAAGACAACAGTGTTACCCCTTATGTCTTTTTTTCATGACGACCAATAAAAAACAACAGTGTTACCCCTTATGTTTTCTTTCATGACGACCAATAAAAAACAACAGTGTTACCCCTTATGGTTTTTTTCGTGACTACCAAAGAAAAATGACAATGTCACCCCTCATGTTTCATTTGATTAAAACGACAGTGTTACACTGTCGTTTTTTATTTGTCGTCATGAAAAAAAACATAAGGGGTAACACTGTCGTTTTTATTGGTCGTCATGAAAAAAAACGACAGTGTTACCCCTTGTTTTTTTCTTGATGACTGATAAAAAACGACAGTGTTACCCCTTATATTTTATTTGACAAAGACAACAGTGTTACCCCTTATGGTTTTTTTCATGACGACCAATAAAAAACAACAGTGTTACCCCTTATGTTTTTTTTCATGACGACCAATAAAAAACAACAGTGTTACCCCTTATGTTTCCTTTCATGACGACCAATAAAAAACAACAGTGTTACCCCTTATGGTTTTTTTCATGACGACCAAAGAAAAACGACAGTGTTACCCCTTATGTTTCATTTGATAAAAACGACAGTGTTACCTCTCTTGTTTCATTTGATAAAAACGACAGTGTTACCCCTTGTGTTTTTTTTCATGACGACCAAAGAAAAACAACAGTGTCACCCCCTATGTTTTATTTGATAAATATCGACAGTGTTTTCCCCTTATATTTATTTCATGACGGCCGATAAAAGACGACAGAGTTACCCCTCATGTTTTTTCCATGTTGACCAATATAAAACGACAGTGGCACCCCGGTCGATGTTTTTGCAGGGATCGGAACATGAGCTGTTTAGAGTATTAACCTCCGAACTTAACAATGCACCATCAAGACACCGTTTAAAGTCATCACAAAGGTTATACTTGACTTTATAATTCGCATGAAATAGAGAAAAGAAACTTCCAATAGAGGTCATCTTCCGGACTTGAACCCCGGTCTTGAGAGGGTTAGGCAGAGTGCACCCCACTGCACCACTGAGGCGATGACAATTCACAATAATCAATCATCAATAAAGAGGATATACATGACATTAAAATGTATGTGTGTATTTCTATTATTTCCCTAATGTTTTTTTTTCAAGACGACAAATAATAAACAACAGTGTTACGCCTTATGTTTTTTTTCATGACGACCAATAAAAAACAACATGGTTACCCCTTATGTTTTTTTTCATGACAACCAATAAAGAACAACAATGTTACCCCTTATGTTTTTTTTCATGACGACCAATAAAAAAAGGAACAGTGTTACCCCTTGTGTTTTTTTTCATGACGACCAATAAAAAAAGGAACAGTGTTACCCCTTATGGTTTTTTTCGTGACTACCAAAGAAAAACGACAGTGTCACCCCTCATGTTTCATTTGATAAAAACGACAGTGTTACACAGTCGTTTTTTATTGGCCGTCATGAAAAAAAACATAAGGGGTAACACTGTCGTTTTTATTGGTCGTCATGAAAAAAAACATAAGGGGTAAGACTGCTGTTTTTTATTGGTCGTCATGAAATAAACTTAAGGGGTAACACTGTCGATATTTATCAAATAAAACATAGGGGGTAACACTTGTTTTTCTTTGGTCGTCATGAAAAAAAACCACAAGGGGTAACACTGTCGTTTTTTATTGGTCGTCATGAAAAAAAACGACAGTGTTACCCCTTGTTTTTTTCATGATGACTGATAAAAAAACGACAGTGTTACCCCTTATATTTTATTTGACAACGACAACAGCGTTACCCCTTATGTTTTTTTTCATGACGTCCAATAAAAAACAACAGTGTTACCCCTTACGTTTTCTTTTATGACGACCAATAAAAAACAACAGTGTTACCCCTTATGGTTTTTTTCATGACGACCAAAGAAAAACGACAGTGTCACCCCCTATGTTTTATTTGATAAATATCAACAGTGTTTTCCCCTTATATTTATTTCATGACGGCCGATAAAAAACGACAGAGTTGCCCCTCATGTTTTTTCCATGTTGACCAATAAAAAACGACAGTGGCACCCCTGTCAACGTTTTTGCAGGGATCGGAACATGAGCTGTTTAGAGTGTTAACCTCCGAACTCAACAATGCACCATCAAGACACCGTTTAAAGTCATCACAAAGGTTATACTTGACTTTATAATTCGCATGAAATAGAGAAAAGAAACTTCCAACAGAGGTCATCAACCGGACTTGAACCCCGGTCTCCAGGGGGTTAGGCAGAGTGCACCCCACTGCACCACTGAGGCGATGACAATACACAATAATCAATCATCATTAAAGAGGATATACATGACATTAAAATGTATGTGTGTATTTCTAATATTTCCCTTTTTTTTTTTTCAAGACTACAAATAATAAACAACAGTGTTACCCCTTATGTTTTTTTTCATGACGACCAAAAAAAACAACAGTGTTACCCCCTTTATGTTTTTTTTCATGACGACCAATAAAAAACAACAGTGTTACCCCTTATGTTTTTTTTCATGACGACCAATAAAAAACAACAGTGTTACCCCTTAGGTTTTTTTTCATGACGACCAATAAAAAACAACAGTGTTACCCCTTATGTTTTTTTTCATGACGACCAATAAAAAACGACGGTGTTACCCAGGGACGCGGGAAGTGGGGGCGCTTAGGGTGCTGCAGCGGCCCCTGGCTGTAACTGCAAGTGAGAAAGTTTTCTGAACTAATCAATACTAAGCATGTTGGTGTTCAACATCTGTTGTAGTGAACATTCTAAAACTGGTGTAAAATGTTGCTGCCATATTAATAGACACGTTGAATGTTATCGTTTTGATTCTGGAATCCCGCACGTAAACTGGTTGGCAAAAAAAGAGCAAAGACGGGCGGTTCACTTGACGGAGAAATCGTCACCTTCCTCATATCAGACAACTCGTAAGTCTGGATGAAAATTAAGGCTTTCTATTATTGTCACTTTCCTTTGTAAACCTTTAGAAATAACCTCCTGAATCCTTGTTATAACGTTGTGCATAATCCCGGACCGCAACAGCTTGTCGGCATGTTGTTAGTGTGTGATTCAGCCCAGTATCAGCCGAGTTGACTCTAATTTCCACATTGTTTATTTGCTAACGTTTGTGAATAACAGTGGCTAGTTGGCAGAACTCTTTTTACACACCAGTAGAGTGTTTATCAGAGCGGATCCCTGAATGTGACGTCACCCCTCATCTCGTCTCTGTAAACAACGGATGTTGCGCAGCATTTATTATGACGTCATTATATAGATTCTCTCTCAGCACCCCCCCCTCGGACTGACTTCCCGCGTCCCTGGAACACACAAAGAATAAATCAAGAAAATAATAACTCTTGAGGTGTTAATTGGTACTAAGTTAAATATGAGTCTCTGGGGTGTATTTTCTTTCACTGCAGAGACTCAAATAGTTGATTTATTCATTAGTGAGTGTGGTGAGTGATTACAGAGTGTTAGGGTTGTGACAGGCAGCCTCTGGCTCCAGCCTCCCTGAGGTCTCAAATTAAGCACCTGCTAAGCTTTCATTTGAGCCTCAGCCACGAGAGAGTCCTTTAGAGAAGGGTTTGTCTCCATCCCCGTCTGTCTCCACCCCTCAGACCTTGGCTATAAAGAAGGTGTGTTTGCTTGGTTCCTAGTCTCGCAAGGCCACACCAAACTACAGCAAGTAGAATGGTCTGGAACCACGCTACCTCGAGCCGTCTATCCGTGGGGAAACTAGGCGGGCCTGTTTTTATTTCTTTAAACCAATCACAATCGTCTAGGGCGGGGCTAAGCCCGGGAAGCAGCAGCGGTGTCCATGCAAAATAGTGCCGGGGGAAATTATTTTGATGGAACTTCTTGACGTTCAGAGGCTGTCAGAAATGGCTCAATCCAACCGAGAGCCAAACATGCCAACTTTACAGCACCGTCAAAGTCCTCTTCAAAACTCGCCATACTGCCTAGTTTCCGAGTTTGAGGGGGAGCACAATACGGGAACGCCAGCAACCGGAAGGGGAGGAGTAGCGGTGAATTCCGACGCTAGGCAATAGACGCTGTCCACTTCCGTTCAGCCAGACTACTTGGTTCCTTATCTTCTCCTAGTAATGAAGTTGTGAACAGTGGCTGTAAACATGGACCCATTCAACTCATCAAAGATAGGATAAGCAGTTTGGGAAAACCAGCCAGAGAAGCTAAAAAACACACCTCTCTTCAGGCAACGACCCCAAAACCTGAGACTAGCTTGTGAGCTCTAGCAACAGGTCTGCTAGCCTTGTGGAAGACTCAAGTCATGTGATGCTAGCTGGCTTGCTTTAGCAACAGGCTGCCTAGCCTTGCGGAAGACTCTGGTCATGTCGTTATAGCTCGCTAGCTTTGGCGACATGTCTGCTAGCAGTGATCTTTTCACTGAAAGGTCTGTATCTTGTAGTGCGCCTGGAAGACAGATGCATGATGGGTAAATGGGAGAAGGCCGCGGTGTCTCCTGCTGTAGTCCCTGTTGGCACAGCTCCAGGAATGGAGGCGTACCAGTGTTGCGTTTGGCTAACTGACGCACAAATTATTCTTGGTTTTGTTTCGTTCGAATAATATCGCTGTTTTGCAATCGCTAAAAATCATATCTAGTCTATTTTGAATTTGACATTTAACACATTTATTACCATTTATTATAATTGAGGAATTCTGCATTTGTATGCAAATGCACACCAGGGCTGCACGAGGGACGCCCTCTAATTGGCTCACAGCTGCATAAGCGATCCCGCCCAGATGGCCATGGTCATCTCCACTAATACATAATCATTCTCTTGAATACAAATGTGTGTCCTCAGGGATGCAGGGAAGAAGTTCCCTTGTTTTTCATCGTATTCTTTTAGAGAGGCCACATATAACTGTACCCACAAGCCTCCAAATACGCTCTGTCCTTTGTCCTTGTGTCTGTGTTGCTACACCAACCCCTACCTTCGCTAGACCAATTAGCATGTGTTTGATGCACAGACCGCAGACATGCACAACACTGATTGACAGCCCTCCTCTGCAACCTTCCCCCTTCTGCATAGCTATTACGTAGCTAGCAATTACATCTCCGTGAATCCTCCCCCTGCCCGCACATCTGCTGCGTCCACTCACACACACTCTCCCCCCGCAGCCCACGGGGGTCTTACGAGAGCATCAACCACAGAGGAACGGCACACAGTGTTTTTGTCAGGGGAAAGTTTCCACACCCACCGGTCTCCAATCTGACCCTTGTACCCTTCCTCTTGTTCTTCCTCAGCTTCTAGCCCTCAACCCCTTCATGCCCTCATCTTTTCCATGCAAACCCACCCACCTTCCCAGAGCGATGTCCCCCAGTCCAGGCTTAACCGCAGCGGCTCACACAGACCTCGCACACTCTGACACGAGCCTGGAGGTCAGCCGCTCAGGGTGCCTATCAACAGCTCCATAGGGAGGAATAGAGCAGAGATATTCACTGATTTAATAATAATAATAATAATAATGGATTGAATTTATATTGCGCTTTTCTAGACACTCAAAGACGCTTTACAGTGAAGGGGGGACCTCACTAACCACCACCAGTGTGTAGCACCCACTTGGGTGATGCACGGCAGCCAATCTGCGCCCTAACGCTCACCACACACCAGCCTGAGGTGGAGAGTGAGGGAATTAATGAGTCAGCCAATTATACAGGAGGATGATTAGGTGGCAAGATTGAATGAGCCTGGTTGGGCCAGGACAACCGGGAAACCCCTACTCTTTGTGTGCCCTGGGATATTTTATGACCTCAGTGAGTCAGGACCTCAGTTTTACGTCTCCTCCAAAGGACGGCACCTTCCACAGCACAGTGTCCCCGTCACTGCGTGACGGGGACACTGTGAGTGAAGGGGCCAGAGGGAAGAGACACCCGACACCACTTACAGCACCTGGTATTCCCAGGCGGTCTCCCATCCAAGTACTAACCAGGCCCGACCATGCTTAGCTTCCGAGATCAGACGAGATCGGGCGTGTCCATGGGGGTAAGGCCGGAGTGGTAATCAGGAGAGTCAGTATTCCCGGTGGGGCCGTCAACGTTCCGGGGCAGCCGGGCTGATTACTGCGGGCTAACAATATTGCGTTTTCTAAAAGTTCCTTTCTGCGCCATCCGGCCTGCCTGAGCTGTGCACTCCTCTCCCTCACTGTCTCCCTCTCACTCACTGTCTCCCTCTGACTCACTGTCTCCCTCTCACTCACTGTCTCCCTCTCACTCACTGTCTCCATCTCACTCACTGTCTCCATCTCACTCACTGTCTCCATCTCACTCACTGTCTCCCTCTCACTCACTGTCTCCATCTCACTCACTGTCTCCATCTCACTCACTGTCTCCATCTCACTCACTGTCTCCCTCTCACTCACTGTCTCCATCTCACTCACTGTCTCCCTCTCACTCACTGTCTCCCTCTCACTCACTGTCTCCATCTCACTCACTGTCTCCCTCTCACTCACTGTCTCCATCTCACTCACTGTCTCCCTCTCACTCACTGTCTCCATCTCACTCACTGTCTCCCTCTCACTCACTGTCTCCATCTCACTCACTGTCTCCCTCTCACTCACTGTCTCCCTCTCACTCACTGTCTCCATCTCACTCACTGTCTCCCTCTCCCTCACTGTCTCCATCTCACTCACTGTCTCCCTCTCACTCACTGTCTCCCTCTCCCTCACTGTCTCCATCTCACTCACTGTCTCCCTCTCCCTCACTGTCTCCCTCTCACTCACTGTCTCCATCTCACTCACTGTCTCCATCTCACTCACTGTCTCCATCTCACTCACTGTCTCCCTCTCACTCACTGTCTCCATCTCACTCACTGTCTCCCTCTCACTCACTGTCTCCATCTCACTCACTGTCTCCCTCTGACTCACTGTCTCCATCTCACTCACTGTCTCCATCTCACTCACTGTCTCCATCTCACTCACTGTCTCCCTCTCCCTCACTGTCTCCCTCTCCCTCACTGTCTCCCTCTCACTCACTGTCTCCATCTCACTCACTGTCTCCCTCTCCCTCACTGTCTCCCTCTCCCTCACTGTCTCCCTCTCACTCACTGTCTCCCTCTCCCTCACTGTCTCCCTCTCCCTCACTGTCTCCCTCTCACTCACTGTCTCCCTCTCCCTCACTGTCTCCATCTCACTCACTGTCTCCCTCTCCCTCACTGTCTCCCTCTCACTCACTGTCTCCATCTCACTCACTGTCTCCCTCTCACTCACTGTCTCCATCTCAGTCACTGTCTCCCTCTCACTCACTGTCTCCCTCTCACTCACCGTCTCCCTCTCAGTCACTGTCTCCAGGTGGTCCAGCCCAGGTGTGGCCCCTCCCTAATTGATACAGCCAATCAGAGGCCCCTCCCCAATTGATACAGCCAAAGAGCGGCCCCTCCCAAAGTCCAGGTGTGCGATTGGTCAGAAAGCTAAAGACGTGACACCTAGGGCATCATTGAACTCTGGTGCAGGCTCGTAGAGAGTGTAAAGGTTATCCTGGGAACGGGATACACATTTTGTTTAAAGTGATGGACAGCAAAAAGAGAAAGGAGAAAGGTGGAGCCGAGATGGCAAAAATTAAAAAGAAAATAGCACTGGAAGAGGATGCAGCGAAATGCTAGAGAATAACAGATATATTGATATATATATATATAACAGACGCTGCAGGTGATGAACAAAATGGGCAGATTTTAGAAAGAGTAGCTAACTAACCATCATTATCTGTATGCTTCGTCAGTACAAATGTTATAGGGGGTTAGCATGTATGTAGCCGCGGCGCAGAATGTTTTTATTTGTGCAGCCACAGAACTGAGTCAGCCTAGTGCTGATGAGACAGGTCTAGGAGGTAGCAGAGTGCTACAGGTGTGCACACTGCACAATGTTATGAGGGCAAACGATAGGATGCCGTTTCTAGGAAAAAGTTGTAATATTGCAGGTAATTATTGGACAAAAGTTATGATTGCAACATATGGAGATATATGGGAAAAAACATGTGCTATAATATGTAGGCCCTGTGATTTTATGTTATTTTTTCCGAAACTAGAATGGGTTCTTTAGTTGATTATTCAATTGTGTGTCAATTAGTTTTGTTTGTTGGGAGGCACGTACAGGGTTTCATTGTTCAGTTGCTCATAAATAGTAAAAGCACCCCGACCCGACCCAACCCCTACCATTCGGATGGGCCTGTCGGTATCATGTAACTCCCGGGCTGAAAGTGAGTCCCACTCCGGCCTTGAATATATATTGTCCCTCGCAAAACAGCCGTACACTTTAAATGTGTTCCTGAAACCTGTGTTATCTTTGGTCGGACCTGAATGGCAGAGGCGTCATGAGAGGAGGACAACAGAGGAGCCCAAGGGGACGAAAGAAAGGAAATATTAGCATTAACCAAAAAGCACATGGGTAAATAAAATTGAATATATTGTTAGAGGCATAAAAGCTCCCGATCAAGTGCTCCGACGAGGCTGAACTTGGCGCTTTGTACCCGTCTTGTGCTGAGGCTAGGGCAGATTCCATTATGTGTTTAAAACAAACAGCCTTTCTCATGTAAAGCAGCGACCCCGCAACGAACGCACCTTCAAGTGGCCTCCGTCCCTTTGAGCCGACACCTCCCAATGGCTTTGAGAGGGGGGCCTTGGAGTGATGCAGAGCCCCTCACTGTGTGTAACGGGGCTGGATGAATCATCCTGGTACCAGGGTGCATTGTCACATGCGCCTCCAGGCGTGAAATGCTAGCCAATGAATTACTGAAACAGAAGAAGAAGAAGTAATATGCATTGCATGATGACATGCACGTGTAATAATCATGTTCATGGACCCTATATGCAGCGGTTCTGTTTGCTTAAAGATAAATACATAAGTCATTGTGTGGAGAAGCCTGCATCAAAAACTACTTTATGAGTCTGCTGCGTGTAAACTTGAATACAGTAGAATGTTACAAGCATTGCGTGAAATCAATTGCTTTCTTAAAAAAGGGCGAAGAGCCCCCGTGACGCCAGGTGAACCGCGTCATCGTGCGGTTCGTCGTGACTCATGACGGATGCCAATTGGCTCTCATGGTGAGCGTGGCGCAGCAGAACTTAAATAAAGCTCCTGCATCATCCGGACCGGGACCCACAGAGAACTAGTGCGCACCATGTGAGGTGGGGGACTGACTTAAAGCTCACCACGACACACCTGACGCCTCCCCGGACCCACGCCGACAGCCTATATAACAGCGCGCTCAGGACTGGGTGGGCACGAAGAGACGCAGAGGCGGAAAGTGAAAGGCGAGCGCGCTCACAGCTCGACAGGGGGGGCCACTGAACACGGGGTCGCTTTTGCGCACGCACGCTTGAAGGGCTGGTATGGCGCGTATCTCGCGCTCTCAGGTGTAACTTGGAGGAGCTGCACGTGAGGCTACAGTCTGGGTCTCAGTAGTAGGCTGAGTTTATTCTTCTGACCTGCAGATCTACTGTTTGAACACAACTTTATTCAGCCGAAGCCTCGAGGCGCTATCTGACTAGTCGCGCCGCGCAACGCCTCACCGCCCCGCCGTGCCGCTGCGCCATGATGCCCCTCGTTCCGCTCCTTGTGGTGCTCTGCGCTGTCACTCAAGTGTTTTCTGAAGAAATTGGTCCTAAAGAAGAACTTGATTATTGGACGAGTAATCAGATCCAGGTAGGATATCAGGTCTCCAATGTGTGTAAAACATAATATAGTGATGTTTTATACAGGCCAGGTCTCCAGTTTTATTCTCTTAAGACAAAGTTAATGTTGATCAAATGTAGGTCCTACGTAGATCGTTATGTAGCCTATAGTGTTACTTCATACTTGGAGTAACACTAAAGAAGATGCTCCACAGTGGAAGTGCGAGCGTCTAAAGGTTTGTTTGACTTTGCGGGTTGGACGGCTGCCGAGCCCCCCTAAGTGGACTTTTTATTAATCTTTAAATGGAAAGTCTCTTTAGCTCTGTAGTGTGAGCCCGGTAATTGAAACCGGACCCCGCGGGCTGATTCACTGAGGTTGGACCGAGAGTTGAGCGTGCTTTGGTTCTCTCAGGACGGCTGGATGGCCCCGGACCCGTTCCGGGAGATCCTCCGGAGGATGACGAGGAAGCCCCGGCCGCAGCAGTTCATTGGCCTCATGGGGAGGCGCTCCGCCGGTGAGCAGAGACCCTTATCCCCGGCATCGTGGATAACGTGACATCAAAAACGTGACATAAATTACATGTCATGAATAACATGACATAAATAACATGACAGGGTTTGTCTCTCTCTGTCCGTGTAGGTCTGTATGTAGCCTACGATATGCAATTATTTTTTCTAATACATTTTTTCTCTTCCTTATTAAGCAGATGCACAGATCACCCGCAAGAGTAAGTAGCGCTGCTTCTAAATGAGTTATTTCCGAGAAATACATATTTTTTTAATTAATACAAATGTTGAATAATAAATTATGTTCGTGGCTCCGTCCGCTGACTATGAGGCATGTTCCGCTTTAATTGTAACGTCGTTTATCTTAATTGAGTTGTACGCCATGTCTTGCATGTAAGGGTTCGGCTCATTAATTGTTGTTGCAAAGGAAAAATAAATCCATTATCAAATGGGGTTTTAATTAATTTACCACCACCCCGTCAGCTTAATGGGTCTTTGAAGGTTTGCTTTTCCCTCTAAACACACTTCCCTCCACACAGTTAAATGTGTTAAACCAACAAGCAGCAGGAAAATATGCACGTTTATTTTGCTGTCAGGACGTCTCAGTTAGATTGTTTTTTTACGCTCCTGAGAGAGCTCTGAGTGCGGTCTCTCCTCCCCTCAAACACTACACACCGCTCCCTCTCATCTCTCTGGTACCTCTCCTCTCATCTCTCTGGTATCGCTCCTCTCATCTCTGATATCTCTCCTCTCTTGTACCTGTCCTCTCATCTCTCTGGTATCACTCCTCTCATCTCTTGTACCTGGCCGCTCATCTCTTGTAGCTCTCCTCTCACCTCTGGTATCTCTCCTCTCATCCCTCTGGTGTTTCTCTCGGGCCGAGGAGAACTAGGCTGCTCCGTTAAGGAGTCAAACCCTAACTAGGCGGAGGTGTGCCGCGCTGTAGTGACTCCACCTCATTGCTCCCAGACACAAAGTGTTTTTCTTTCTTTTGGTTTCTGCTGTTTTACTGTGCTGTTCCTGTTCCCTGGAGTCGCGTCTTACCTTAAGCGCACCCACACGCGCCCACTGCACCGTGACTTAATTCCATTCCATTACCGTGATTGGTCGCACAGTGACGCATGCCCTAGAGCATGCATCCGACTACAGGGTGATTCCTCACCGTGATACCATCTCTCCACCACCGCACGCAGCACACGGGCGGGCCGCAGGCAGCATCACCAACGCCCAGGGGGAACTAACCCCAGGGTCAACTTACTAACCCTGGGGTTAGTTAAACCTTGGCAGACTAGGGTTGGTTACCAGGGTTTACCCTTGGTTAACCCCAGGGTTTACCAACCCCAGAGTTAACTAACCCCCAGGGTTAGCTAACCACAGGGTTGGTAAACGCTGAAAGTTAACCCCGGGGGTTTACTAACCCCCATGGTTAACTTACCCCAGGCTTTAGGCCTCATGGATGTATCATGGGGTCAGAGTGCAATCCTCAGCCGGTATGTCGGTGGTGCTCCTCTGATGTTCTAACCAGTCCTGTGTCTCCTCCCCAGGGCATAAAATCAACTCCTTCGTCGGCCTGATGGGCAAGCGGAACGCGGAGGATCCAGGTACCGTGGGCTAGTCTACAACACACTGTCCAGTGAGGCGTCTCCCAAGGAGACACGGACTAAAGGTGTTCCTCTTCTCTCACCCTCAGACTTGTACGAGTGGAGCTCGAGACACGACTACGAGCAACGCCGCCGCCGCCGCTAGCCCCCCCCCCCCCCCTCGCGTCAGAGCGGGGTCACCCGGTCACGGCAGCAGGGAGCGCCAGTCCACTCAGAGAGAAGAAGAACCTATAGCTGATCTATTCTAATAAACTGTTTCTCATCGTAGTGTCGTAGCGGTGCCGTGAATACCCGTGCCAATTCAGTTCCCTTCATGACGGTTAGACCGAGGTTGTGCGTCAGTGGCCTCAACAAAACATGTTCTGCTCTATGATTTGATTGGCTGAATGCGTGACTATGTTGGGTTTGGGGGCGGGGGTGGAGTTCTGTGGGGTTAATTGCACTGCCAAATTCACAGTATAGTGCCTCATACAAGTCTTCATCACCATCCCCTCCTCCCCGAAACCAGCTGTACTGACGTCTCCTTTCCCTTTTTAAAATGGAGTTCTGAGATGTTTGGAGGTTTTTCCAAAAGGGTGCAACATGCCAAAATGTGTTATAGTAGCTTGATGCTGTACAATAAAACTATTTTCTTTATTGATTCAAACCGAATGGAGCCCTGATTGTCCAGTGTCGAGTGTTAAGTCGTAGACCTCGACAGGATGAAAGGGATGGAGTGAGGAAGGGGTCAGCTCATGCTACGTTTTATTATCCATCCGTCTCGGAGGTCCGAGGACGTTGCCTAGCGACACGCATGAACACGCCCCCTTTCCTCGGATGGCGAACTTGCTTGCTCGGAAGAATTCAGAGGAGGCCGAGCAAGGTTTCCGAGACATAATTCAAGATGGCTACGCCCAGTGGGACTTGAAGTAGGAACTGTTTTCATTGTGTTTGGACCTCTTTGGTGGTTTAAATGAGACAATCACTCGTATTACTGCAATAGCTTACTGCGTCCGTATCTCTGCCTACGGCCTACTTATTTTGGAGCGCCTGGTACTCTACCAATGCTACCGCGACAACAGCTTTCCGGGTGCAGTCCATGTTTTTCTCCAACAACCGAATCATAATAAAACGCTTGAAGTGTGGGCGTGACGTCACATCCGAGGTCCGAGTCGGTTCACAGAGAATACTAAAACGCACCAGGAGGTAGAGCAGTTGTCTTGTAACTGAAAGGTTGCGAAGTTCACACTTAAGTAGACACTTAACACTAACTGCTCCTGACGAGCTGGCTGTCGCCTTGCATGGTTGACTCTGCCGTCGGTGTGTCAATGTGTGTATTAACCGATGTAAGTCGCTTTGGATAAAAGCGTCCGCTAAATGCCCTGATTGTAGAAGAGCAGGAATAGACTGATGGCTCAGGCACCGTGACACAACTCAGGATTCAGAATCACTCACGTAAAAACAACCGGGAACAGCCAGGAAAAAGCACTTTTAATGAACCCATAGTCTTCCAGTGTTTGTTTTAAATTAAGATTCAGATAACCGTCAACATTTCAAAGCAGTCATCCCTTAACAACACCTACAGAGTCAGAACGGAGTCCGAGCTGAGACTAAGGTCCTCCCCGATAATAGCTTCTGCCCATGTCCCAGACCAGCTGACCACTGAAGCGGTGCTGCTGTTAAACTACAGGTAGTGGTTTCATCATACCTACAGAAGGCCCGCTCTGAGGAACGGGTAGATAGATGACGTCTAGCAGGCTGCTGCTAGGTGTCTGACACTTACATAAGCACTATCTAACTATTGAACAAGCTAACAAATTGAATGGGGGGGGACGGACGGACGGACAACTGGTCCTGGTTACTGGGCCTGGTGAGTGGTGACTGGTCCTGGTTACTGATTCAGCTCCTTGTCCGGCGTGTAGATGGCCAGGGTTCTTGCGGAGGGGTCGGTGGCTTTGATCCAGCGGGGCATCCAGTAGTGAGTCAGCCACTGGGCTCGGCCCGGGAAGAACTTCTCAAACACCTGCCGGTAGTAGTAGGCCTCTTTGGTCTTGGGCGGGTTGTGGGCGAAGGTCTTGTGGGCTTTCTCCAGCTGGGCGTCGTTCACCTGAGGGGAGGGTCATCCACACCGTGTTAAAGAGGCCCCTTATCTTCTCTAATGCCCAATCCCATTTCTACCCCTTACCCCTCCCCCTTACCCCTTCCCCTTACCCCT
The DNA here is from genome assembly GCF_031168955.1 of Gadus macrocephalus. Classification (NCBI taxonomy): domain Eukaryota; kingdom Metazoa; phylum Chordata; class Actinopteri; order Gadiformes; family Gadidae; genus Gadus; species Gadus macrocephalus. The sequence goes on from NC_082403.1 coordinate 15,110,720, forward strand.
TCAAAACGAGGGGGAGGGGTAAGGGGAAGGGGTAAGGGGGAGGGGGAGGGGGAAGGGGTAGAAATGGGATTGGGCCTTATTCAAACGCTTTTCTAGTGATAACATAAGATGATGATACCCTGGTGGCTGTACTACTGCCAACCTGATGACAGTAATACTGTACTACTGTGAACAGTACTACTTTCTTGACGGTACTACCGCGTACCTGGCGACGGTACTACTGCGTACCTGGCGACGGTACTACTGCGTACCTGGCGACGGTACTACTGCGTACCTGGCGACGGTACTACTGCGTACCTGGCGACGGTACTACTGCGTACCTGGCGACGGTACTACTGCGTACCTGGCGACGGTACTACTGCGTACCTGGCGACGGTACTACTGCGTACCTGGCGACGGTACTACTGCGTACCTGGCGACGGTACTACTGCGTACCTGGCGACGGTACTACTGCGTACCTGGCGACGGTACTACTGCGTACCTGGCGACGGTACTACTGCGTACCTGGCGACGGTACTACTGTGTACCTGGTGACGGTACTACTAGGGGTGTTAACGGTACACGTATTTGTACCGAACCGTCACGGTAAAGGCGTTTCGGAGCGGGTACAGAGGTGTATCGCGGTACGCAAATGTGGCGTACATAGCGTTAATATGGCGAATATAAAGGCTTGTTTTGCGATGCGGAATTTGAAACTTGAAGTCGGAGTTCCACCCGGACCGTTTAGCCAAAGTATACTACTCCGACTCTAATCCGACTCCGTAACTACGGAGACCCCTCAGCAGCTCTCCGTTGGGATGTCGGATACGTAATGCAATTCGCCGCCCGATCTATCTTGTATGTTGACTACAAACCATGTAAGCAGTGTTGTAATTAAACTTCCAAAGCTTTTCAAATCTTATTTTGTGTTTTATTGGTCCTTAAGGTGCAAAGTAAACGATGTACAAAGTAATTAAGGTGCAAAGTCAAACCGGAGAAGTGATTCCGGAAATGAATGTTAGAGGACCAATCACAGCCCTTGCCGTATCCGTTGCGTCGACCAATAGGTCCATGGCGTCGACAGATAGTTATAAAATATTGGATGCTCTCCGACTATGGAGGGGGCTCTGCGTGTCTACGTACAGCCCTTTAACATGCACACGCTAGGGATGGGCAACGATCGTCGAATAGTCTGAGTCGCGTAGAATATCGAATAATGAATGTGACTATCGTTATTTATTACACGGCTCTTCTCAATGCATGGGCCTTCACAACTTCCGGTGGTGAATAGCGTTCTCGGTTGCTAAGCGACGTCAACGTCTTTGGCAGACTATTTCTCTGCTGATCAACACTAGAATGCTGGTAACAGATTAATTGTAAAAAGACACTGTGTGAGGTTATTTTTTTGACGTGTCTAGTTCACGGTCATGCAGGCTGTGTTCAGTAAAATAAAGAAATAAATAGCGATCCGTTTTCGGCGCATGTAGGCCTATCTGCCTAAGCCCACGTTGAAATAATTTTGATGTTGAATGTTGATGGCGCAGTTGTTAAAATAAACAGATTGATTTCATACAAATCATCAAAGCCTCTCCCTGTGTCATTGTGTGTGTACGTGTATCCGAGCTGCGTGCGGGGGTTCTTGATTGACTGATTTTCGAATATTATGCGAATACTTCTCAGCGAATATCGAATAGTATTTTTGCCAGAAATGCACATCTCTAGCACACGCATTTGAAAAGGAACCATCCAGGTGTTACTTTCACTGTTGATGTGGAAAAATAAAACGAGCTGTGCAAACCCAGCTCACGACACTATTTCATCAACCCCTGTCTGGGAATTCAGAAATGCAAATGCCATAACCAAGTTTATTGGTGTTTTCATTGTTGCTGATCTACGGCCATTCTCCGTTGTTGACAAACAAGCATTTTTTTTTAATTTTCCCCCCAACTATGAACCGTACCGTACCGTGACTTAAAGTACTACTGTGAACTACTTGGTACTGATGACAGTAATACTCAGTACTACTGTGTACTGTGTACCTGATCAGAGTACTACTGTGTACTACTTGGTACTGTGTACCTGATCAGAGTACTACTGTGTACTACTTGGTACTGTGTACCAAGCCGTTTTCCCAGAGAAACTAAAACCTAACCATTCTGATCTGTATAAATTGACAGAAAACGGCCAAACCTTAAGAACTTCAACTTGTAATGTGCCTTTCTAGAGACCGGGTAGCCTTGTGTACCAGGGGTCATGGTCCAGGGTTATCTCCTCCGGACGGTCAGTCTGCTACCCTAGTGGAGGAGTCCTGTACCCTCGTACCTGGGGGCAGCAGCCCTATAAGTCATGTGATGACATCCCCTGTGTTGCACCTAAGGTGAAGCCCTTGTGTAAAGGGTCTATTCCGGTTTCAAACCCACAACCAGCCTAATGTTTGATAAACACTGTGCGGAGGCATAAGGGAGGCCCAGTTGGACCCTGGGTGGAGAGACGCTCACCTGGCCCTCCATGTGCTCCTGCAGGCTGGTGTACAGAGACTTCTTCACGGAGGTCATCCCGTCGCTGAACGCCTCCTTCCTCCTCCACAGGATTTCGTCGGGGATCAGACCCAGGCCCTTGAAGGAGTCCCGGAGGAGGTGCTTCTCCACGCCGTTCTGCACACACACACACACACACACACACACACACACACACACACACACACACACACACACACACACACACACACACACACACACACACACACACACACACACACACACACACACACACACACACACCATGTTAAACTTGTAAATGTGAAACCTGCAATCAACTAATCTTTGTTTGGAAAAGGATTATGGAAAAATCTGCGAAAATGAAGTCTAATTTAGGAATACAAGGGGGTAGCTGGCATAGTAAAAAATAAATAAGGATTACCTTATTTGTGTGTCAACACAAGGCACCGGAGTAAACATTGGCTGAATTATAATACTTTATATGGCCAACTGTATGTTATGTATTCAACATCAGACTACATATTAAAGATCTTAAAACAGCCAGTTGGTATGGGTTTATATTCATTTAGGAGGGATATAAAAAGGTTCATCACAGCAGAATTTGTGTGAAGGTTCAACACCAAATGAAGGTGCAATGCAATGGGAAGACAACCACAGGCCGAGTAACACAGCCTAACCACAGATGAATGACCGGCCCTCCTGGGGAGAGTAACGCCCTGACTGCACCAACCACTGCAGCCTTCCCTCTGTTAGTATTGGGGGTTGACGTGACACTGACCTTGGGGGTCCGCATCTCCTCTGGCAGGGACAGGAAGTAGGATGTGAACCTATGGTCCAGGAAAGGCACCCTCAGCTCCAGCCTGTAGAGGAAACACAACCAGGACATTATTGGAACATCAACACATTATTAACAAGCTTAATAAATTGAAACAACGAAATTTCCCAATTTCAGTGTATTGGTGACTGTACAATGACAATAAAGTCTATCTTCATCTTTTTCTTTATCTTAATATTCCTTTTCCAATATTCCTTGGCAACAACAAAACGGTATGAGTTTTTACCCCCCCCCTCCCCACTCTAAAGATTAATAAAGATTATATTCCATTTCCCCCCCCCAAGGATGTAATTTCCCCTCTAATTCACTCCGATCGAATTACGACTCATTCACAGTCTAAAAAAAGGCCCCAATGGGTTACGGATCATATTGTTTGTAGGATCTTTACTGTGTAGTTTGAGTCGTGACTCAATGGTTCCATCATTTCTAAATGTCATCAACTGTCTGCCCTGTAATAAACCACTCATCCATACTTCATCATGTTCAACATTAATTATGCTGATGTTTTACTTAAACAGAATAGATTCGCTCATTCACTTTGTTTTCAGTATGTCTGGTATGTTTTCAGTCAGAATCATGAGTGTGAGGCCTTGAAGGCCGGGGAACATCCGATGGAGAGTTTGTAAAGACTGACCCCTGGTGGACAAACACAGATGGTTATTTTTTAAGTGTCTTCAGCTACTCTGTAAAGGGGAGGGTCCTGGTTGCTGTTCCCTTCATAGTGAAGACTCCATAGCACACTAACCAGGGAACCGGCATAAGGAGAGTTTGTACACTAATCACGTCCCAGTAATGGGTCGGTGGGTCGTGCATTATTTGGATAAATAATCCCACAGGTCTTGGTTTACTTGAGTGGCCCGGGTCTCAACGACTGAGGACCGGTCTCCTACCGGGGGCCCTGGTGGCTCAAAGGAGCAAACACAATCCGTAAGCACTGAGCAGCAGCTGAGGGGGTCCTACCATGACCCGTGTGTGGGTCTGTATACAGGGTCGGCAAATACTGTTTCTCTGTGAAAACCATCTGTCAGGGGGGACCTCCAAGACCTGTCGCCTGCTTTATGACCCCAAAACACGCCCATACATGTCTGGAGCTAACTGGTGTCTGAATGGAACCGTTAGGCATCGGGGGGGAAAGGTGCATTGCATTATGGGTATTAAATAGGGGTGCACCACGTTGCGTGATGCATGTGGCGATACCCTCAATAGAGCATCACTAGGAACCGTATGGAAACAGAGGGGATCCAGTGACCCGTGTGTGAGCCGCGTGTGAGCCGCGCGTGAGCCGCGCGTGTCCCGTGTGTGAGCCGCGCGTGTGAGCCGCGCGTGTCCCGTGTGTTACCCGTGTGCAGCGGTTGTGCGGTCGGCGCGCAGGTTGTCAAACAAGTAGAGCTCCTTCAGGAGTCGCACGCTTTCCTCTGCTGCCGCCTTGGGGTTAGGAGCCTGGAGGACACAGTGTAAAGGTCCAGTGAGTCGGGGTTAGGAGCCTGGAGGAAACAAGCGGTCGACCATCATTGAAGTAACAAGGCGGTCGGTTGTTTCCAAGCGGAAGCTTCTTGCAGACTGGAATTTATTTTTAGCACAAAATAGAGCTTCTGGAATATATTGTAAAGGTCCGTTTTGTAGAAAGTGACATTAATGTTAATCACACCATGGTCAATTTTTTAACCTGTAAATATTGAAGCACTTAAAAGCAGTTGCTTTTCCAATTTCATGAATTTTATGTACTTAAATTCTCCTTCACGTAGTCCTCTTACTGCATCCATTGTGGTAAACTACATTCACTGACCTATAATTATCGTTATCTTTTGTATTAATCATTCATCTTCAGCAGTCGGCGGCCAAGCCGATGTTTCCTGGCACGGTGGTCGGTAAATATAGGTTGCTTTGATAACACGGCGAGTATAAACTCCCCCGCTGTAAGTGGGTGTGCTCATTAGAATCTCTCTAAACCATACCCCAGTGTGCATGTGCATACATGCGTATGTGCATACATGCGGATGTGCGACAGGCTTGACACTCCTGTCGTTATCAAGCCTTTATTTGTTGTTCGTTGTGTGCGAACATTGTAGCAGTGCGTGTTTTGACCAAGTAAGTGCTGAAGTTTGTCTGAACTATACTTGCCAGACGCCCCTCCAGACCATTAACTGGAAATTTGGTTTATTTAAACTATTCCCGTTATGTTTACCTTCACCTCTGTCACGGACTGAATGTCGCGGCGTGAAAATCGGCCAGGTGAACAGCTCACTTTATCTTCGCTGTTCTGTACTTGTTAATGAGCCTCTACTGCCACCTAGAGGTTGTCTAATGTTTTGGTGTAATATCTACCCATGACTCATTTGTAATGTTTCTGAACTTTCAGGAACCTCACCAAACTGTGCATAACGACAACTTACCCGTGACCCCACACTGAAGATGCTCAAGTATTTTCAAGAAATAAATACTTTTAAATTCGAAGTAAACAAATCTCCTGCATTTCTCTGACAGGAAATGAGGCAGGCTTCATCGGGCCCCGATCCACATTACTAGAACCTCTATAACAGTAGGTAGTTCATCTAAAAACACAAGAGTGCCCGCCCGGGAACCAGATCTATCTGCAATCTCTTGTTTTATCTGGCGCATTCCCCCCCCCCCCCACGACCAGCAAATCACGACTGCTAGTTTAATGTGCGGTGGAACCTATTACTATGACTGTGCAGTGTAGCGCCCTATTGAAGCGCTGTGAACAAACAAGATGCCTGCAGCTGATTTGTCCCACACGCTCCCATTGGCTGCAGGTCTATCCTATGGCGTCCCGGGGCCTGTTGGTCGGCAGTATCAGGCCGTGTGTTCAGGACCAACCTTGTGGAAGTAGATGTATCCCTGGGTGAGCTCGTCTGACCCCTCCCCGGAGAACACCACCACACTTTCGGACTTCTCTCGGATGTACTTGGACACGAGGTACATCCCTGTGGGCGCAGGAAGAAGACACCGGGAACAGGTCAGGAATGCGTCTACTTATGGCATATCCATTATTAAAGGCTTTCTATATAGAAATGTACACATGGCAGGCAGTGTAGGTAAACCCAGGTGTCGCCCATAACACAGGTCTGCTACTTCTCTGTACCGGGGCGCGCTATAAGACTTGCAGGGTTGTGAACGGTGGAGAACACCCACTCACCGATGGAGGCACGCACGGTGGTGATGTCGTAGGTTTCCAGGTGGAGGATGACGTCCTCCACCACTCGGATGCCCTCCTCCGCCGTGAAGCTGATCTCGTGGTGCTCACTGCCGATGTGTGCGGCTACCTGAGACACACACACACACACACACACACACGTTGATGGTATCTGCCATAGCAAAGGGTTTCCGTGAGGCCTGTGTCTGAGGGAGGGTGGCGGGCTTCACCTTGCGGGCCGCCATGGCGTCTGGGCTGTCTTCTGCCCCGATGGCAAAGGTCTGGATGGGGTAGGGCAGCTTCTCCTCTTTGGCCAGCTTCACCAGCGTGGCAGCGACTAAACTGGAGTCCAGACCACCTGGTTTTCGTCACACATTGGGATTTGATGTTAACTTCCAGTTTATCCGAGTTGGACATTGATTAATTAATTGATGGTGCAGATAGCCATGATGCAGAGTCTAGCATGTTTAGCCATTAGCTATATTTAAGATGTATAAAGTTGAATTTATCACAAAGTAATACTATCCTCCTTGTACTGAACAGCAGCGGCTCACCTGAGAGGAGACATCCGATCCTCCTCTGGGCCATCAGGCGTTTGCGTACGGCGTTCTCAAAGAGCACTCTGATGTTGCGCTTCACTGTTTCCTCGTCAAAACCTGGGAAACACCGTTCAAAATGTTACCTTGTAATCTATCTCGGCAATTAATGTAGGAGGAACTGTAAAGGAGCACGTATTCATAATGAGCATTGGTCACAAAAACATACAAAAAGAATACAACATTGTACACAAACTATAAACTTTAACAGCTGTTGAATATCTATAAATATCTAAGAGGGGCGGCCAAAGCTGGGGGTCTGAGGGGTCTTGGGGGGACCAGCTAGGGGTCTAGGGGGTCTAGGGGGGGGGGATGGGGGAGAAGTCCGAGGGGGCCTACCGGAGACGACCTCGGCGGAGTCGTACAGGGAGTGGGCAGGCTCCTGGGTGCAGCAGTGGAAGCGACCACTGCTGTGCTTCAGCAACTCCACCTTGCCCGTGGTCTTGAGGTTGAAGGTCTCGAAGTGGCCCGGCGGGAAGGGAATGATCTCGGCATTGGTAGGCATGGCGTGGCTGAGGTCAGTCAGGCCTGGAGAGGGGAAACATGTCATTTAGGAGGGTTAGCCAGCGCATTGCAATGGCTACGGTGGTGCCTTTATCAGAGTTCACCATCGACGATGTAGACTCCCAGACTATTAGTATCAGTAGAGTATAGTAGTAGTACATTTCATTGGTCTCGCAGTCAGCCGTTGGAAAATCTGGGACACAGCATTGGGCCAAAAAAAAAATTCCGCAGACAGCCTACTTGTCAGGAAGTGGTCATGACTGACATATGAGCACGACCAATCACGGAGCGTAGGCCGGGAACAGTACACCTAGAAACCAGACCAATGGTGAAACTAATCAAAACCAAAAGACCTACTGGCAGACTGAATAAGACTAAATGAATGTCAACGTAAAATGAAGGAACTAGCATCCACTCGTGTCACGCTGGAACTACGATTCTACATATCTGGGAGTGACGAAGCTGTGTAGAGTCTCTATAGAGTCTGAGAGACGCTCAGTGGGAGGAGCCACAGGGCGACGTCCCGCCCCTCCGCGTACCTTTGGCCTCCGAGCTAACGGCCATGAAGCCGTCGTCGGTGGACAGCTTGAACATGGGCCGCACGCCGTAGGTGTCCCTGCCCAGGAACACCTTCCTGTTGGCCGTGTCTAGCAGGACGAAGGCGAACACCCCGTCCAGGAGGGATGCCATCTTCTGCACGCCGAAGCGCTGGTAGAGGTGGAGCAGCACCTCGCCGTCCACCTCCGTCTGGTATTCAAACTCAAACTTCTTCTGAAGCTGAAGACATGGGGAAGAGAGAACGCTGTTAACAGAGGCCAACATATAGGAGCTAATGGATAGGGCTGCACTATAGAGCTGCACTATAGAACAAAACCCTTCACATAGAGTTGCACTATAGAACCAAACCCTTTACATAGAGCTGCACTATAGAACAAAACCCTTTACATAGAGCTGCACTATAGAACCAAACCCTTTACATAGAGCTGCACTATAGAACCAAACCCTTTACATAGAGCTGCACTATAGAACCAAACCCTTTACATAGAGCTGCACTATAGAACCAAACCCTTTACATAGAGCTGCACTATAGAACCAAACCCTTTACATAGAGGTGGACTATAGAACAAAACCCTTTACATAGAGGTGGACTATAGAACAAAACCCTTTACATAGAGGTGGACTATAGAACAAAACCCTTTACATAGAGGTGGACTATAGAACAAAACCCTTTACATAGAGGTGCACTATAGAACAAAACCCTTTACATAGAGGTGCACTATAGAACAAAACCCTTTACATAGAGGTGCACTATAGAACAAAACCCTTTACATAGAGGTGCACTATAGAACAAAACCCTTTACATAGCGGTGGACTATAGAACAAAACCCTTTATATAGAGCTGCACTATAGAACTAAACCCTTTAAATAGAACTGCACTATAGAACAAAACCCTTTCCTAAAGTCGTCATCTCAGGACAAACACAGGTGTTGCTCATAACACTTGGGTCGGCTTCTTTTATGTAACAGAGAATTTGTAGCAACTCATTTAACTAGTTAAGTGCCTGGCCTGAGAAGGTACCTCTACATGAATACTGCACCAGGGTCTGAGCCCACATCTGTTGATTCAATGTAAACCAACGACAGGGTCCGGGGCCTACCGCTTGGAAGTTGTAGATCTCCCCGTTGTAGCACAGCCACAGGTAGGGGAACTTCTTGACGCGCAGGGGCTGCATGCCATACAGCTGGTCCACGATGGCCAGCCGGTGGAAGCCGAAGCAGCAGTTGGTGAAACCATTGACGTTCTCGAAGCGGAAGGCGTCGGGTCCCCGGTGAGAGATCTTCATGGCACTGGTGCACTGAACGGACAGGCACTCATCGCTGCCGAATAAAGCCCAGATACCACACATGTTGGGGCTGGGAGGGAGTCCGGCTGAGAAGAGAGAGGGAGAATACAGTGAGGACAATAGCATACATGTTTCCCCGTCAGGAATTAATAAAGTACCCATCTCATCGAATATGCATTAGTGGCGCACGCACACGCACACACACACACCACAGGTGTGAATTTGTATGGTTTTGCCAGTTTCCGCAAAACACTGTACATTCCACACTGCTTCGAACGCAGGTAACTGTCTTTTTGTGATGTCAACGGGCCTGTAAGTAAACTCTTCGACATCCCAACCAAGGGAGCTAGTCGAAATTCAAGTGGGATGTTCAATGGAACATCCCACTTGCTGTTTGTTTACAGTTCTCCAAACTGCAACTGGAAATTGATGTGAAATGTCAAGCTGATGAGGGAAACACCAGCTCAAACACAACATATATCTGAAAGCTGTGGAATGTATCCTGTCTGATAGGCCCTTAACTAACGATAGCATGCCGGCACACCATAATGAAGATAAAACATCTGTTTTATCTTCGTCGACAAATTCATTGATATCTTCAGGTTGGTTGACGTAAGCTTAGCAGTTGGCTATTTTGCTCGCAGCATTTGTTCTTCCTTGTGTTGTTGTTTGACAAAATTGACTGAATCTCATCATGAATATGTATGACTGCCTTGATTCAAGGTCCCTCATTGGCTTAAACCAGAATATCCAGATTTACGTGTTGTGGGCGTCTACGCATGTGCTTCACACTCGTCTCAGGTATCTAGGCATACCGCAAAGGAAATGATCTGTATGAAACGTAAACCAGAGTTGTGGACGGCTTCGGTGAAAGACAGGATGTGTTATGTCCAGTCAAACTGGCTGTCAAACTGTAAAACAAATGACATAATTGCATTTATCTCCAAGTGCACTATCAAATAATGAGGTTACTTTAGGTTTTAGCTTATATTATTAGCACACCCTGCGATTCCCATAATTGACCGAATATTGTTCTAGGAACTCTTTGTATTTGTGTTACAAAAGGGAAAGTAAATCCATGGCAAAGTATCAAAAGCTGTTGGCGCCGATTGTATTTGGGACACTGGCTGCACCTGCATTTGAGTTCTGATGTTGGTCCGGTCCACCGCAGTGGAAACAAAAGGTAGCGCCGAGTCAGGGGGATCACTCACCCTGACCCAGACACCACATGGCTGATGGTGGTGGACTCCATACCTCCAACAGGTTGTTTCCATTACCAGGCTACTCATCATAATGTATTTTATGATGAGTAGCTTGCAGCATTTGTTCTTCCTAGTGTTCCTAGTGTTGTCGTTTGACAATATTGACTGAATCTCATCATGAATATGTATGACTGCCTTGATTCAAGGTCCCTCATAAGCCTAAACCAGAAAATCCACATTTACGTGATGTAGGCGTCTACGTACGTGCTTCACACTCGTCTCAAACATCGGTATACCGTAAAGGAAATGATCTGTATGAAACGTAAACAGTGTTGTGGACGGCTTCGGTAAATTATAGGAATGTGTTATGTCCAGTCAAACTGGCTGTCAAACTGTAAAACGAATAACATAATTGCCTTTCTTATCTCCAAGTGCACTATCAAATAATGAGGTTAATTTATATTTTAGCTTATAAGCTGCAGGAAGCATTAAATCTATCCAGCTCAAGTAGATAGCAGTGTAGGCTGGCTAGCTAGATGGCTAGCTAACCTGAAAATTAACCTGAAAATTCTCATGTCCTTGAGACTGATCTTCCTCTGTTGGCAGTTTACTGAAGATTCCATAACATTCTAGTTTCTGCTGACGCAAACATTTATATTTAGCAGACGATTTAATTCAAAGCGATTTACAACCATTCATACACACATTCACAGACCGACGACGAAGTCAACCCAGCTCGTTCAATAATGTCTGCAGCCTGTAGGAAATGGACATCCACATCCAACTGCGTTATAATCGTCATAGGTTTTATGCCATCGATGATGCAAGTAAATTTTTTTCATTAATTATTTTCCAAGTACCTTAGTAAACGATATATTTTAATGATGCAATGGAAAGAACATGGTGCATTCCCATGCAAGCAAAAATCTGTGTAACAAACTAGCACAACAGGCTAAATTGTTGACGTAACAGGGTAGTATTGGTTTGGGTTAGAAACTTGGACGGCGCTCCAGTTTCAATTCCATTCAAAAAGCTTTATGGCACGACTATTGTTGTGAACAGCATTATTTATCTTTATT
>NC_082403.1:15122510-15309141 GCF_031168955.1 Gadus macrocephalus
GCAACAGCATCTGGCAATAGAGTTAAGCAGTAACAGAATATTTCTGTATTCTAGCCTATATGTATTTGTTTTCACATTTTTGTATTCTGAATTGATATAAGGCATATCTATCTACTGGAGAATGCAGAAATTACATGATTTTTTTCACATTTACCGTAGAACTTGGAACAGGCCTTTAATTCCTTTCCAAGTTACTTTTCTACAATCATGTATAATTTCATAGGTATGTGATACCATTATGAGTAGGGCTGGGTAAAATAAATATTGATTTAATCGATTTAATTTACATTTTGCAATATCGATTCATAGGGCATGAGATCGTTTTTTATTTTTTTTGTTACCATTATTATTATTATTATTATTATTATTATTATTATTATTATTATTATTGGCCACGATACCCAGCCCTAATTATGAGCCATGGAGGAAAATACTCAAGCGGGACATTAGATTTCACAACAAGGGTCATTGAGATTTGCCACTCAGAAGTCTAGACGAGCAAAGTTCCTTTACAAAAAATATTATTTATTATTATTTATTTTTTTATATGATCTTTGAAAGGTTTTGCCCAAAAAAATGCAACATTCATATCAGAATTCGTATTTGCATATAGTTCCACCTACTTTACATTCAATTACATTGGCAGCAAGGGCCTGATTACAATTGCAGTAAGTGACTATTTACAATTCAGAAATCTGTGGGGCTGCTTATTTGAATTTAACTACACTTGTAGTAACTGTTGGTTTACAATTGTACTCAGTAACTGCCCGTTTACAATTCCCAAATCTGTGGTGTTCCGTAAGTTTTATATTCAACCCACACTGAACGAGTCAATAAAACTCCTTCAAGATCACTTGGTCTAGTTTTTGCTTATTAAGTACATTTGGTATGAGTTATAATGTGTCATTCCATTTGATAATCTCATTTAATTTCAATTGGAGTGGATTTAGGTGAATTTTGTGAATGATTTGGGAATCCAGCTCCAGCTGCCTCTACAGCCCCACCCCTCACTTGCGGCCACTGGGTAACAACACCCTTCACTTTGACCGGCAGTGGGTCTGCTTATAGGACGGAATGAAAGATTTTGAACAGGCTGGGTACTTTATTCTAACACACAACCAGACTCGTTTACTATTTCACTAAACAGACACGCAACCACCCGCTCTCCTCTCTCGTCCATTCAATCCCTGACGTCACTCACACACACTGCCAGTGATATGCGCACGAGATACTTTCTCGTGCTCACAATATAGTTTATCGTGCTCACAAAATACTTTCTCGTGCTTTACCCCATGTCTCTGTACGGGTAAACAAAGGAGAAACAAATAATCGAGTTAAACCTTAACAATCTTTATTCAATCGGACCTGAGTTGTAACGTCTCATTACAGCCATTACCGTAATACGACTCTACATGAATCTGATGCAATATCAAATCAGATTCATGTGGCCGGCGTGTCGCTCACAACACAAGTGATGGGTCTTCTATAGTCCTCGTGTAGAGGGCTCGGTTACCAAATTCAAGATAAGCCTATTTATACCGCTGTGCCTGGTACATATAAAGTCGACTCATCTGAAAACAGGCTCCTACAACCTAACTTATACCATCAGTCTGGTTCGTAAAGTAGACTCCTCTGTAAACAGAATCATAGATCCTTTTACCATCAGTCTGGTTCGTAAAGTAGACTCCTCTGTAAACAGAATCATAGATCATTTTACCATCAGTCTGGTTCATAAGGTAGACTCCTCTGTAAAGAGGCTCCTACATCCTAACTTACACCATCAGTCTGGTTACGGTAGGCTACATATAAAAAAGACTCCTCTGTCAAGAGGCTCCTACATCCTAATTTATACTTATTGTATTATTAAAATGATAATACTTATATTATACTTATATAACACTTATACATTCTTTCCGGGTCAGAGGAGCCCAAGTGAGGTGGATCCCAGCCGGTACAGCCTCATCACTTCTGACGGCATGATGATGTTATAGTTTTTTTTAAGAGATTCCCTTTGATTGTATTGTATCCACATTAAGAGGTGTTAGATCGCGGTGAATGGTATGGGTTGTTATGCCGATGAAAGCTGAATTAAAGGATTCTTACCTACCTGTGTCGGGCAGTAGTGAGTCGGTTAATGGTTGAAGCGGACCAAGAAAGAGCAGAACTCAACTCACTGATGCAACACGCGCTGCCGTTGGTTAGTAGCTAGCGACACGTGCGCACTGCGCGAGAGTTACAGTCTCGAAGTCTCGCGATAAGACATGACGGGTTCACGTTCGGTCAATGAAAGCTGCTTTCACACCGCCGCACGGCAACTCGCCGCCTCCATTCATTTCAACGAGGGAAGGGCGGCAGAGGGGAGGCGGTTACAAAAGCGGCTGAAAACCAAGAAGCGGTTGCCGCCCACGTGAACGCGCACAGATTTTGCCCTACAGTTCAGCTTTCCCCGTGGTGAAACTTTCGGCGACAGCAGCAGCAGCAGCCGCTTTTGAAAACGCCTGACCCTTCACACCGCCGCGCTGAACCCTCCGGCAGCGAGGCGGTGATAAGGGCGGTTGTCCGCGCGGCGGTGCAAGCACCTTCATCAATAGTTATATCAATTGTTAGTATATGCCTAGGTCCATGGTATATGCTACACGTGAACCTCTGCTTTCACACCGCCGCGCGGACTCGTCGCCTCCATTCATTTCAAATGAGTGAAGGGCGGCAGAGGGGAGGCGGTTACAAACGTTAAAACGGCTGTTGAAACAGGAAGCGGTTGCCACCCACGTGGACGCGCACAGGTGTTGCCCTTAATCCACAAGCAGTACCGCGGGAAGTAGGGGTGCTGGGGGTGCTGCAGCACCCCCTGTCTGAGGCCCTGTCTTATCACAGAAAACGATTATATCTAAAAACTCCGGCCAAAGTGGAGATTTCTGAAAACGCCGGTTATGTGTTGTGTCAACGGGGAGAAACGGGATTTTAGGTTCTGAAGCGTCACATTATGCACCAGGAAATGCTTAACGTCATGTGAGCGCCCGCTGTACCGTATTGGTCCGAATATAAACACAAACCCCATTGTAAGACGACCTATATTTGGAAAAAAGATTTGAAGACCAGATCTTGTTTTTATAAATAAATAAATTGTATTCATTGAAATAATATACGAAAATAAAAAGGCATAGAATAAAACACTGCATTGCCACTAAACAGTAGTGCAAATAGGCCGTACTGATGTGTACACCAAAGACTATTCCTGACACTCCGGTACTGATGTGTACACCAAAGACTATTCCTGACACTCCTCTGCCCCGCTGTGTTCGCTCTGGCTGTGGTCGCTCCGCACTGTTTCGGCCCGTGGCAAAGCGGGTCATCGTCGCTGCTGTCCAAGGCATTTTGAGACGCAGCATTTATTTAATGCTCATATGACCTAGTGCTGAAAAAAAGTTACATGAAAAAGTGTGAGGGGAGCGGTGGTGCGCTAAACTTGTTCTGTGAGCAGCTGGATGTGAACCATGGTGTGAACACAACGATCGATTTTCGACTGTGCGCGCATGCACTGGTGTAATTGAGCTGCGCTGCTATATATCTTTTTTTTTTATCAATGTAGCGAGTTGCGAGTCTAGTCCAGGCTGAGTTTTTTTTTTTCCAGCACCCCCTGCTGAGAATACGTTCCCGCGGCTATGTCCACAAGTGTGGATTATTTAAGTTAATTTACTGGTTAATTCGGAGCTGATGTTTTTGTGTTTATCCAATTACCATAGAGCTGAATACTTTGTTTCGCTCTCTCAAACACAATGTATAAAGAATAAATAAACATAACGTTAACGGAGAAGAGAAGCATATCCCTATATATTTGTTGAGTTATTATAATGGACATAAAAAAACAATTTATTCATTGAACCTCTGTCCCAAGCAATACGACAGGAGTCAGATCTGAAGGGTATATCTATAGGTGAGGGGTATAAAGTAAGTTTGTAGCAGAACGTGTACTGGTCACAATCATGGACCCAGGTTCTGGCCTTCCTTGCTGGAAATAAATGGGGTATATTCAGGATGTGTCCTTAACGTACAGAAAACAATATTATTATACGGTTATGATGTTCAATTACAAACCCATGCAAGAACTCACTGCAAAGTATAATTTCAAATTGTACTCACCCAATATCAGGTATCTAAGTAAGTCTACCCAGAGATCTATCACTCTTATTAGATATTTACTGCATAAATAAAAAAAAAATATGATTACCTGGATGCAGAGCCGTAGCACCAAAGGCCGTAGGAGCAATTGTCCATCCAGCGGCCCTGCCTGGGTGGATTGGGCTTGCTCCCTCTCGATTTTGTCAGCAGAATCAGATCAGTTTAAATGAACATTCTCCCCTTATTATACCTTTTCCTCTCACTTCCAGTAGAGATCCCTCCAAAACAATTTAGTGAATGGAAAAAGCAAACATCACGATTCATTTGGGACAAAAAGAGGCCATGGGTGATATCTCCCCGGAGAAGTTGGGGGTATGTCCCTTCCATCAGCAAAGTAGAGACCTCTTGTATACTAGGGGTCCTCTTGTATACTAGGGATCCTCTTGTATACTAGGGGTCCTCTTGTATACTAGGGATCCTCTTGTATGGGTCCTCTTGTATACTAGGGGTCATTAGTGGTTGAACGTCTTCAACTCCAGAGACATCAAACTGCTTAGATGGCCGCCTTACAATTTTACGCCACTTATTGCAAGATTTTAGGTTTAGAAAATGGGTTTATTCTGGTATCACTTCCATGTGAAAGATAATTAATTCGTGGGAAGTTAATAGTTTTGATGATCTGTTTCAGACATATGGTTTGGGTAAGCAGGACTTTTACAGATATTTACAACTTGATTATTTCTGTAAAGAGGTAAAATGTTCGGATTCAAGAGAGCCACCAATTATCACTCCTATATTAATTTATGCTTATAACTCAGGAAGTACAAAAGGTCTTATAGGCAAGTTATAACATGGCATCACAATGCTGAATACAGACCCCACAGACTATGTGAAACAACCAAGCGGAAAATAACTGGACTTTGAAATAACTGAGGATGTGTGACGGAATGCATGGGAAACACAGTCATCGTCCATCAACTTCCTGACCTGGAGACACTGGAAAAACCTAATTCCCTTTTTTATCACTCCAAAGCAGAAATCCAAACAAACTGGAACCCAGCTTTGTTGCTGAATGGAATGTGGAGAATGGTTGATGATGGTCATGTTTTCTGGACTTGCCCCTCTATTCAGACTTTCTGGAAGGAAGTAAATCATAAAAAATAAATAAAAAACGGCATCGGTACAACATTCACATCCCTATATCTTGGAACTATATCTCTGACGAGCTAAGTAAAGATCCCACCTACCTTCTAAAGGTCTTGTTGGCAGCAAGTAATAATGCCATAAAAGGCTCTTTGTCAATATTGTTAATAACATCCATCTCTTAGAAAAGATGACCCACTCCATCAATAGTTAGCGTTTTGAATTGACTGGACATCCCATGACCTCATGTTAGTTTACTATTTGTAATTTTCTTGTTTTCATGTTATTGCTTTGTCCTCTATGTTGAATGTGAAAAATGTTCATTAAAAAAAAGTGATATTGGATGTATATAGTTTTACTTTTAAATTCTGTAAAATCTAGATCCCAATCCTTCAGATTGAATCTGTAAACACAGCCACCAGATAATGGTACAGCGCGACAGCACGACCCAGTTTGTCCCCTGACACACAACCACAGGACGGCTGTGAAGAAAGGAGAAAAACAGCAGCCAACACGTCTGGTTAATCTGCGTCAGCATAATGTTTGTTGATTAGTTAGGAAGAGGGGGTCGCCCAGGCAACCGGGGACGAAGGGGTGAAACGCCCTTCATGTAACCCCTGAAGGTATATTAACCAGTACACTACTGGGCTCAGGGAAAGGACTCGGATCTGTTCAGTGGGAGGCGTGCACCCAGAACTGAGCTTCGTGGCTCCCTGGTCACCTGACGAGACCCCTTCATGGCCGCATAGTGTTCCAACCACCTGAGCAGTGAAGCGATGACCGGAGCTTAAGGAAAAAGCAGAACCTGACCGCTGCCTAGGGAGGTAATCCAAAAGGTTAATCATCAGCCCTCCTGCACCTGGAAACCCTTTCTCCACCAAACTCAGATTACAGAGGTCCAGATTAACTCGTTCCTACCCTTGGCCGCAGACACTTTGGATTTCAGGACAAATCATTACTTTATTCAACTCTGCATTTACTAGATGAACTAAGACATGTTCGGTCGCAGCAGGCATTTATTAAAGTCATTGTTTTACAAATACCTGATACACTGTGTTGAGGAAACCTGGAGTGCTTTAAAGTAGACGGTACAAGTAAACAATTAGACCGAGTGTGATACAGCAATACACCTGCATACACGTCACGCTCAATAGGCCACCACATGTTTACCGTATCACTGGGCACATAAGAAGTGTCCAACCGACCAGATAGATGTACAGAAGAATACGGTGCATTGATACACATTCACCAGATCACTCACGTAAACAAATAACATGCATACAATTAAAAGACAAAAATAGACAAAAGAGACTTGTGTAATGTTTGGCACACAAATGGTGTTTAACTAGACAGGATAAAAAAAAAAACCAAAGGCATTACAAAACCTGACAGCAAGCCATGACATATATAGTAGAAATAACAGGTTGTGCATTTAGGGCCTCAGGCAGTGCCGTCATGCAGTAGTAAAGTTCAGCTTGCTCCATATATATATATATATATATATATATATATATACCTACATTTATTTTGTGCTTCGCCACCATTGCAGTATGCATCATCTCAAACGTCTTGATTACAATATGAAAGCCATGCTCATAAAAACGTATAGTTTTGTCTTGGGCAGTGGCACCTAAATAGTCAAACGCTGGCTGCTTCAACACATTTAAGCTTAAAAATTATTAAAATATAGGCTTAACCAGAGCCGCTAAAATATTGTATTGAAATGTTAGCAGTATGGCTTTATTGGTGCTTCTCATGCGTCCTCCTTTACAGCAGACACCCCTTCTCTCTCCTACATCCCCCCGTAAAGCGCTCTGACCACCGGCTCCTCAGTCTGCACAGCGGCCCCGGCAGGACGGTCCAGGGGGAAGGGCCCCCACTGGGAGGGCCTTCTCTGGGAGGGCCTCCTCAGGGAGGCGTCAGGCACGAGTCCGGCTGCCACATGCGCAGGTCCACCAGGATCTGGTTCAGCTTCTGCATCCACAGGAGCCGCTCCTCCTTGGTGTCAGCACTCAGCCAGTTCCTAAGCGGACCAATGGGAGGGCGGGTTACAGCAAGTACTACACGTAAAGACCACCACCACTCAGGGGCTGGGGCTCAACTAGCAGTATTGTAACCATCATTGGTTACAATACTGGCATCAGCCAATCACAATGGCACACAAACATCTTGACATGCAGGACCCTAAAAACAGGGTTATCTGGCAATACGCTGGGCTCGTTACTGACGAAGAAGAGGTCTACGAGGAGGCGGGTCTACTTACTTGGTGACACACATGGTGTTGCTGCAGTGGCTGACCAGGGTCTGGTGGTCGTCTTCTCTCTGGGGCCGGACTGTGATGAGCTCCAGGGTGTTGGGTCGGGCGCAGAACTCGCGGTTGGCGGGCTCCACTCGCGGGCTGGTGCAGTTGGCCAGGTTGATACGGCCCATTGGGTTCTTTGAACGGGAAAATAAAACACTTGCATTTATAATTGACCTGTTAAACCCCCAGAACAATAAAATAAAAGACACATTTAAAAAAACTAACGTTTTGGGTTGTATTAAGGACAGGTTTGTGAATGCCCGTAGCCAGCCATTCTGAAGCAGGCAGGGGCGATTCTAAATGAGCCAAATACCCGAGACAGGACCAATATTAAACATTGCGGGGTCAACCACTATAGTTCATCCTAGACAAACCAGAAAGGTAGAGCAGTTGTCTTGTAACCAAAAGGTACCCTAACTGCTCCTGACGAGCTGGGTGTCGCCTTGCATGGTTGATCCGTTGCACCACTAACCCCCGATGTCCCAGGCTGCATCCAGTGCAGGCATGCTCCCACTTGGGTTAATTAAAAGTACAGGTTTTTCTAAATGTTGGTGATCAATTATTCCCATTTACACCATTACCATTACAAATATATATTACAGAAATGTTGCTGCCATTACTGACTGCCTTTTTTGCACTACCACAACTCAACTAAAAAAAAAAAAAAAATTATGCTACTTTTTAATATTAGTATTGTCCTTATCTCTTGTGCACTTCAATGTCTCCTTTTAGGGCCCTATTTTTTTTTTTTATTCCTGTAGGTGTGTTTTGGGCGGAATACCTGTAGGTGTGTTTTGGGCGTTACATGCAATAAATCAATGAGATTCTCCCCTGAGACAGATGCACGAGTCATGACCACATGAATTTCTAACTTCAAATGGCTCAGTTTATGTCCCAATAATGTGGCATAATTCACGCATGGAATAGCGTTTTGTTCTACAACTTCAGAAACACTGAGTCGTCATGTCAATTTCAGCAAAGAGAACTTAACACGTATATGATATGCGGTTCTATGGCCGCAACGGTCTATTTAATGATATGCGGCAATACATTAACAAACATAATTTATTACCAGTATTGTATAAATTATCGTTATCAACTTGGGTTCATAATATGCATGTGTCCCCCCGTTAATATACATTGCCACGGACTGTATTATGCGTTAGCCTGCGTGTTTAGTTTGCGTGTGTTTAAACAGACACAAGTGCTCCAAGCATCACCCGAATTCATTCATTCTTTTAAACACTCGTGGTAAAACTGTTTCCTCACGATCAAATACTCATCAATCCTAAGTTATAGGTAGTTCACGTTGTCTGTACCAAGAAAATATGTGATTGATTTAAAAGTACAACTTATTACTGCTGTATCAACTGTTCCTTCCTAAATAATTTAACTAACGTCATCATTAACCCTTAAACAAGATTTTGTTTTTGAATATTCGGATATACTTTCCTCGAGTTTATTATTGTTATTGTTATTATTATTATTTTAACGCATGGCATAGCCTACTACAGTAGGCTAGAACCACTACATTCATGCAGCCTCTATGTAACTTTTTTTTTTCACAATCCACATGCTATTTCTCTGCCGTTTCACACATGGCACTTAAAGGCACTTAAACCAGGGTTTTTCGGTCTGTGGCACAATTAAAAAATCGATCTGTTAGATAGCACCATGTATCATTTGCGCTGGAATACGCCTCTGCTTTTTGCCGACACGCCTCTCAGGAAGCAAGTGTAGTTTGCTGCGGGGGAAAATCAGCTTTTCGCCGGGTGCAAACTAGCAACGATACATACGTCGTTGTAGAAAGTTATTGCGCTGGGTGCAAGATAGGGCCCTTAGTGTTGTCTTATCTATTGTTTACTTTTAGTCTTATCTTTTGTGCACGTGCACTTTATCTGTTCACCGTAGGATAGTGAGAAACGGTTTCTCGATTGCTTTGTATGTCTACATGTGAATTAATTGACATTAAAGCTGACTCTGACTTTGAAACTATTGTAATTTCTGTTTTTGATAAGTTAAAAAAGCTTCTGTCAAAACCGTTTGATCAATGGTGGCTCAGCCAACTAGTGCATTTCCCAGTAGATATCAGTCTGGCCCTGGCTGGAAGGAAAGTGATTTCCAAATATGGTACATGGTTTAAAAAACATGAAGCTAAAACATTTTAATCTGAGAAAAACCTTCAATGCAGATTTCAGTTAATCCTTAAACATCGTGAATCAACCTACATTTGATAAAAACTGCTCTGTCTAGTAGTTGAAGAAGCTGGACAAGTCATTGATGTGCCTTCCTATTATCAGGCTCTATTAAATCAGATACTGTGTCCTAAAATAAAACTTTCCCAGGGCGCTCATTGATCAGAGAGAAACAGGATGTGAGCATTTTTTAACGAACTAGGAAGAGTGGGCAAAGTCTAAACCCCCAGCCAACAGAAGCCCGGCGTGCGAGGTGTGGTGTAGGCAGGGCGAGGTGTGGAGGAGGACCAGCCTACCTTGCGTCTCTCGTCGTCAGGGTAGGTCCAGTAGGAGATGCAGTACCCTGACAGGACGCACCACCTGCGGTGCCACGAGCCAAAACCGCTCACATCCTCAAACATGGTCTGGAGGGGGGAGACACAAACACAGGATGACTCCGCTACCACTTCAGAGGGAATGCCAACACACATTTTATAATTTAACACTTCAGGTTAAAATAATTAGGCACACTATAATGTCATCTTAGTCAGACTGGCTTGTCTAACCCTTTCAAAACACACAACGACATATTTATCTCCAGCCAAGTACTCTTTTTAATGACAGTAGTAACCGCTAAGACCCCCCCCCCCCCCCCCCACATAACAGCAGAGGCCTTCTAATTTTCCGGTTGGCACAGGAGTGCCGTGTTCCAATCCATACTATCCGTACTTACTAGCCTTAGTTTCAGTACGTAGGGCGTTCCAATTCAGATGGGGCAAAAATAAGTGTACTGAAAGGACCCGGATGGTGTACTCAAAGCCATCTTAGCTACGTAGCGGAAGAGGGTGGAGCCCGGCTGAGCCAAATTCTGCGCATTTTCCACATAGCCTGCATTAATAGTCATTTTGTAGTTTTTATAGCTTATGTAGCTTTTTTTAGCTGGTAGGCGTAAAGCGGGATGTTTATTGCAGCGCCAGACGTGATCGTAATTTCCGGTTAGTGCACCACGGAGTATTCGATTTGGAACAACACTGACATCTGAAAATTAGCACACTTAGTGAGTGCGGATAGAGTACTACGTTTAAGTGTGCTCATGGAAGTATGGCTATTGGAACACAGCACTGGTCTGATAGTTTGTAAAGCACCTGCCCTGAATCACTTCTAGAGGAAATCAAATAAATCACTCTGATGGAAACATTTACAATTTCCCTCAGAGCATTCGCTGCTTCATTTCACATTGCACCAGAGCTGGTGCAGGGGCTGAACCCTGCAGTCAGTAAAAGCACTTCCCTTTCATCTTCAAATCAAACTGAACATGTGATTTCCTGACGATCTTGCACTCACCAAGAAGCCCCTCTCCTCCACCTTGCTGGAGCCCACCTGGCACTGCATCTTCAGGTGGATGTGACCCTCCAGAGGGCACAGGAACGGCACCTAGAGAGCACGGCCACAGGTTAGGGAGGAGCCCCATGGCGTCTGCTCCACCTGACCCCTGGGTGCCTGCAGCAGGGAGCTACAGCAGGGCTACAAAGAGCTGTACGCTCTTAACAACATATACAGTGCAACCGCAATGCCCCAAGTCCTGAATTTGACGTTAAAAAAAATGCTTCCAATCCTTTGGGAGCATGCATACACGTTGATCCACCGTGAATACAGGGTCTACTGGCCAAGATACAGGTCAATGTTTCAAGACATGCAAACACCGTGTGCAGAAAGGGGTTAAAGAAAATGGGTAATCCTGATGAACAGCATTGCATGTCTGTTTATATTTAGTAAGTTTTCAGAAGGCCAAATTAGGGTAGCAACAAAGACTTGGTTTCCACAGCCACAGACAGACTGGCAGGCTGATCGGGATTTTAATGTTAGTGTCAAGACTGATTCAGTTCATCTGGTGGTGATGTTGATTGCTCCACACTTTCCCCAAAACAAATCTGAACATAAATAAAATGAAGAAAACAAATCTGTCCGTGAGACAAGAAATAACCTTTTTATGAAACATGTCACTGAGAAGTTCCCTTTCCCTTCCTTCATATTTGATCTATAAAAAGGGAGAGACGGTTTAAGAGTGAGTGAGCGCCTAAGGGATCACACATCGTCAGGGACAACCAAAGACGGTGGTAGGCCTGTGAGCACATGAGGAACTTGTAACAACAGGAACCAGTAACCAGAAGAACTAGCAGCACCTAATGCCGCGTTTCCACTGCAGCGTGCGGAACGGATCGGATCGCAAAGGTGCGGTAGGGAGGGGGCAGTATAGCCCAGCTCAGTTCCGAGGTCGCGTTTCCACTGCTGACAGTACCCTTTGTGGTAGGCCGGATGTCGATCGCCGCGGCAGCTACGTAAACATCGTAAACAACGTCTTCCTCCCCAAGAATGCAGACGAACGTTTCGACCTCCTTGTTCGCCCAAGCAAGCGTATTACGCGACATGTTAATTTTGGCGGTGGAAACGCGACCCGATCCGCACCTTTGCGATCCGATCCGTTCCGCACCCTGCAGTGGAAACGCGCCATAAGCTAATGGGGGCTCCGGTTGCCACTGTCTGCAGCCCAGGGCTGTCATACAGAGAAGAACGAGGTGCTCTTTCAAAAAGGCCTGCAGAACTGGGTGACTCCCCTCGACAAATGTTCTCCAGCTTTACACTTTGTTTGGCACCTAGTCACAGCAAAATAATATCACTTCTTTGTTAAATAAGACCAAGTTCTTGAAATGTCCTTCTTTGCTTCTACATGAAACATATTTTTTAATTCAAACAAGTCCATCATAGCCAAACCTTTTTCCAATGAGAGGGATTCAATCCTTAGTCTTTGTTTGGGATAAAAGGATAAAGGGACTAAAGAAACAGTCTTGCTAGGGGGACAACAAAAGAGAAACATTATATGTCAGGTCGGTACCTTCTCCAGGGGAAACTTGTTCTTCCCGACGGACGAAAGGGTCAGCTTGTGGGAGCCCACCAGGACGAAGCTGCTGGTGTGGACCGCATTGGGCCCCCCGGGGCTGGCCATCACTGCAGGGAGACGGGACGATTAGACACCAGGACAAAGGCCCCTCAAGACCCAGCCAGACGACAGAGGCCCCTCAAGACCCAGCCAGACGACAGAGGCCTCTCAAGACCCAGCCAGACGACAGAGGCCCCTCAAGACCCAGCCAGACGACAGAGGCCTCTCAAGACCCAGCCAGACGACAGAGGCCTCTCAAGACCCAGCCAGACGACAGAGGCCCCTCAAGACCCAGCCAGACGACAGAGGCCTCTCAAGACCCAGCCAGACGACAGAGGCCCCTCAAGACCCAGCCAGACGACAGAGGCCCCTCAAGACCCAGCCAGACGACAGAGGCCCCTCAAGACCCAGCCAGACGACAGAGGCCTCCAAGACCCAGCCAGACGACAGAGGCCTCCAAGACCCAGCCAGACGACAGAGGCCTCCAAGACCCAGCCAGACGACAGAGGCCCCTCAAGACCCAGCCAGACGACAGAGGCCCCTCAAGACCCAGCCAGACGACAGAGGCCCCTCAAGACCCAGCCAGACGACAGAGGCCCCTCAAGACCCAGCCAGACGACAGAGGCCTCTCAAGACCCAGCCAGACGACAGAGGCCCCTCAAGACCCAGCCAGACGACAGAGGCCCCTCAAGACCCAGCCAGACGACAGAGGCCTCCAAGACCCAGCCAGACGACAGAGGCCTCCAAGACCCAGCCAGACGACAGAGGCCTCCAAGACCCAGCCCGACTGATTACATTTACATTTCATTTACATCTAGAGCGGGGGTCACTAACAGGCGGACCGGGTCCGGACCCAGACGCCGTCCTATACGGACCCGGACCTATAGTCAATTAATTATTCAAGTATTTTTAATTTTGACGGGGCGCTTCTATTTTGACCGGCGCAGCGTTTCTAGACATTACGGTACTGGTTTAGTGAATCAGGAAATCCATTGACCAATTGCATTCGAGTTAAGCCATCCCACGTGATGCTACCCAGCCAATCGAATATGTGCATTCCCGGCAATGTGCATGTCACTATGAGATAAAGCACAACGGTCTGAACTGCGGTCACAGAAAATAAGCAGTCTCAGAGCCCAATATGAACAATCCAACGAATCGACCAGGGAAACAAACTCATAGTCTAATGTCTCCAAAACATGTACCTATCTATACTAGATACAGCGTAACAGAGTAAGAATGTTTTTTCTTGTAAAACGTGTACATTTTAGACTAAGAGCCACCTGGTGAGTTAATAGCGCAACTGCATCTAGTGTTCCTATTCGTGCACTGTGGATTCCTCTGCAGAGATAAATAAATCCAAGCTGGGGGTCTGAATACTGATGATTGCAGTTACCAATGCCATGGGGCTAACAAGTACCCCTCCTTCCTACAACTTTTAACCTAAAACGCGTTCCCTATAGTCCTCTTTCCGTTCTGGGCTACCGTAGAAAAATGGCGGGCTCCGTGGATATAAAGGGCTCATTCTAAGGTCTTATTTTCATGGGATAATACTCTTCTAATCCATTTCTTCCAGGTCTGTTCACCTTGAGGTCACTTAAGTCTTAAACCATGTGAAAGCATTTCTTCTTTAGATTGCCTTAAGGACTCACCTGGAGCTTGGCTGCTCTTCTGCAAAGAAAAATTAAGAATTCGTCAATAAATGTAAAAGCAGGTACCATTAAAAGTACTACAAATGCAACATTATAATGCTGACACAACGTTTTTATATTTTTGTACTAAAATTTGCCAAACCATAATTGAAAAAAAGGCTTACTGTAATGGCAAGGAATCTCTTTGGTGTCATAGCCTAGAAAAGATAGAACCAAACACAGATTTCAATGCCATGCAATTCTACTCCATCATCCTGAACCCAATCTGATGTCTTTCAGTGCACTGGGATTATCCGCAGTTCACTACCAGTATCATCACCATTCACTAGTATGTATCCTCCCCCACCCATGGTGCACCCCCACCAGGTGAGAGGTGGTACTGAAACTGATCCATACCGACATACACAAATCCTGGCCGTCAAGAACCTGTCTCCAGATTACCTGAATACACACACATCCCAGTTACACACACACACACACACACACACACACACACACACACACACACACACACACACACACACACACACACACACACACACCTCAACAGCAGTAATTCATAATTCACCTTAGACTTGCTGGTCTTCTTCTTCTTGTCATTGGCTGCCTCCCGCTTCATCACCTAAACATCAAACCACCGTTATACCAAAAGATATAAGTAAAGATGTTCAAAACCAATGAATAATGAATAAGCCACTCACCAGACAGTAGACTTGGATATCCACCTCAAAGTCATTGGAAACATCAGACCTACAAATGAAGGGAGACATGTTGAGCAGCTGAATACATACTACAAAATGGACTGACACCACGTCTCTAGCCCACTGTTTAATTTCTCCTCAAGTCTTAATTATTTCCGCATGCGAGCGGCGGAGAATATGATCTCTAAATTATTAAGGACAGTAGACTAAACGCTATAAGACTAGCGAAAACAATCGGCGTCTCTTCGGAACTGTCATTTTCTTAATGAGCCGTGGTGATGTTTAAAATGAGCTCCCAACGCTGCCCTCTTCCGATTGGCCCCTGGTGAATCCCGCGCAGGGTCTCAAGGTGGTCCCCGCCATCTCAGACCATTGTGGGCGTTTGAGCCCGCTCTCTACACACAGTCAACTTGCAGTTAAAAGCATACCTCGTGTTTCAATTCAAACACAGGTCGTACCGCGGTTAGAGCCGCTGCCTCTCACTCGGAGAGAGTGTGTGTGTGCGAGTCGGAGGCAGAACGGGAGAGAGAGAGAGAGCAGAGTAACAAAATAGCAGGCGGCTGGCGCGGCTCGTAAAGGCTGTTATTTCAAATGGCACATTTTAATCTGATCGGTTAACCGGTTTCAGACGGTTAATGAGGCTCGGTGGTCGGTCAAGAATATTTTACATTTTCGCCATCCCTAACCGCAACAAATACTAAAAGCAGCTTTAGGGCTTTAGTTGTTCTATATAATAAACTGTCAATCACAAAGGATTCCTTTACTTGATCATTGTTAGATAACAAGTAGTGTATTTATGAAAGGAACTATAATGGAGCCAATATTACAATTTTTGTGCATCAAGACAATTGATTGTCTTGATGCACTATGGTCCAGGGTGATGGACTCACATGGTGAACTTGGTTTTGAAGGAGAGTGCGTCCCCGCTGAGCCCGCTGCGGGTGCTGGCCAGGGGCGTGGCTACCATGTTCTCGGCCCCCGCTCTGATCAGGATGAAGAAGAAGTGACTGGAAGACCCTGAGAGAGACGGAGACAGAGAGAGTAAGCGGGCCGTTTAACCTCAGGTGCCCGGGTGCTGCCGCTTGAACTGGTTGTTCTTCGAGTAATGAAAGCTGCCAATAGGCTCAGGCCCAGTGACCTGGTGGCTTGTCAGAACAGAGAGAACATCCAAGCTCGTTTACTTGATTCAAATTCAAACATTCAATACCGTCTTCATATAACGAGAAGACAAATAAATGCACCTGGCTTGTTAGCGGCAGCGCAAACAAAGTCTGCCTTGAGGGGCAGCCGGAGCTCCTGCAGGGTGATGGAGCCCTTGGAGGCAGGGACCCCCGAGTTCAGGGGGGCCCTGGAGGGCCCAGCAGCCCCCCTCTTCTGGCCCGACGGGCCCTCCCCCTTCAGACGCTCCAGCTCGGCCTTCAGCGCCAACCTCTTCTCAGCTGGGTTACAGGGGCAGAACGGGAGGGGATGACATGTCTACAGACACACACCAACAAACACGTTGAGCACAAATGTGAACCAATGGAGCGCCGGGCGGGGGGGACTCACTGGCTACCAGCAGCAGCCGCTGGGCCTCAGCCTCCACCGGGGAGCCCTTGCCGTGCTCCTCGTCGGTGCAGCAGTTGAGCGCCTGGCTGGCCTGGTGGATCACCGTCTGCTGCATGTTCATGTCGCTGGTCAGGGCCTACAGGGGGCGACGAGGAGCAGCATTAGCAACTCAATCTGGACTAGAGGCTTCTTCAGACATGAGGCACACGCACACGCGACTTTGTGAAAGGACTCGTCACAGGGAGAACTTATTGGTGGTGCCCACGTTTGTGCTTGCCGTGAGCCAATTACCTGCCCAAAATCAACACCTCATGATTGGTCGTAACAAACATGGACGAAAGAAAAGCGAAACCAGATGTGTTTGTCTGCCATCAGAGCTGAGGTATGACCCTGAAGTCTGACCTGAGGGCCTGTAACGTAATTCACACTTTCATACCAAGGCCACATATGCCCTTACCAATTAAAGAGTCTTCTTTATCACGCTAAGGAGGGATCCGGAGCCTAGGGAGGTGTCCAGCTCACAAAGGAGGCCATTCATCATGTGTCAATTCTAGAGATACGAGCGGTCAAGATGTTCGAGTGACCCAGATGCTCAAGGCCCCAAGAACAAGTGTAATTCCCGCACATAGCCACAAAGCAAGTTGCAATGCCAACACATAGCCACAAGGGAGCAGCATAGAGACACATACAACATCCAGAGAGGCGGGAGTTCAGCACCATGCTTAGCCAATCAGAGCACATAACTATGTCCACGCCTGCCCAGTATTAAAGTTACAACCCATAGCCCAGGGGGTTAGAACGCTCCAGGTAAAGCATCCTTTGGAATGCCCTACTAAGTGTATCTCCACATGTGCATGTACAATTCCCCTCCTTTTGCTTCATGTATGCTAGTCCAAACCTTTGCTAAATAAAGTGAGTTAAAGCGATCCTGACTTGGCAGACTTTTTCCAAAAGAACACGGCAGGCCCACGCGACCCCTCACCTTCAGCCTCCTGACTTTAGGGCCCCAGAACCACGCGACCCCTCACCTTCAGCCTCCTGACCTTAGGGCCCCAGACCCACGCGACCACTCACCTTCAGCCTCTGCTTGAGGCCCGCCTCCTGACCTGAGACTCCCAGCCCCACGCGACCTCTCACCTTCAGCCTCTGCTTGAGGCCCGCCTCCTGACCTGAGACTCCCAGCCCCACGCGACCCCTCACCTTCAGCCTCTGCTTGAGGCCCGCCTCCTGACCTGAGAGCCCCAGACCCACGCGACCCCTCACCTTCAGCCTCTGCTTGAGGCCCGCCTCCTGACCTGAGAGCCCCAGACCCACGCGACCACTCACCTTCAGCCTCTGCTTGAGGCCCGCCTCCTGACCTGAGAGCCCCAGACCCACGCGACCCCTCACCTTCAGCCTCTGCTTGAGGCCCGCCTCCTGACCTGAGAGCCCCAGACCCACGCGACCCCTCACCTTCAGCCTCTGCTTGAGGCCCGCCTCCTGACCTGAGAGCCCCAGACCCACACGACCCCTCACCTTCAGCCTCTGCTTGAGGCCCGCCTCCTGGCCGGCGGCCCTGGGCCCGGCAGCCGCGGTCCGCAGGGACACGTCCTCGTTCCTGACGATCACCTGCTTGACGTGGGGCCGCTCCGTCTCCTTCACCCGGATGGAGCGGTACGCGTCCACGCTGGGGAGAGAGGAGGGACACCGGCGTCATCCCACGGGCCACCGGCTCACCACGCTGGGTGGAGCAGCTCCTTTTTCCAACTTCACGTGATTTTGCTACTTGATGTATGCATCACGCTTCCTCAATGGACCTTTACCATCCCAGAAACCATTCCCCCACCCCCCATAAGGTGCAAGGACGTACATTTCAAATGTCAATCCGCTACATACACATAAGCAGCTTCACCTTCTCGTTTTGACACGTTACTAAGGCCCAATCGCATTTCTACCCCTTACCCCTTCCTCTTACCCCTCCTCCTTGTTTTGTAGGGGTAAGGGGAAGGGGGGAGGGGTAAGGGGTAGAAATGGGATTGGGCCTAAGACTCAGAATCCTGTGTGCTGGAGGGGCCCCCCACCTGTAGAGCAGCTTGTGGCCCTCCTCGTCTGTGGACTGGCCCCGTGACACTCGGGCCCTCTGGAACTTGCTGGGCGTGGGGCTGCTGCTGCTGGAGGTGTCGCTCTTCTCCAGGAAGGAGCCGGCCGGCGTGGACGTCTGAGGTGCAGAAGAAGAAGATGACCAACTGAGGCATGTTGGGTCGTACTCAAGCTTTGCATTGCTCCTCGATGGTGCCATTGTATATCAGACATCTGCAAGGCTTGGCTCACTGTGCATGGAAAGAGGGATATTCTTTGAAAGCGTTCTCCCATTGAATAAGAGGTGTTTTACTTTACTTTTTTACACCTTAGAGGGTGTTGTATAATGTTGCATATGAAGACTTTGGAGACTGTAGAGGCCCCGATAAGCTAACAAAATATCTAAATTAGCATGTTCCGAATGATTCCAACACCCCAATACAGTGCATCCCGGACCAAACCACAACAATCACCTCGCGTCTGACCACGACTCGCATCAAACGAGCGGCCCACAAGCATGTCTTTGGGTCTGACACCTGGACCCCCATGTGGCTTCAGTGCCAAGGCCTTGGTTATGATGCTTCATAGACAAATGTAAGGAACCCTCCTTTGCATAGACCCCTCCAGCGTACCATCAGCTCCCTCCTGTCAGGACTGCGGATCACAGACGCCACCGTCTCGGCCAGCGGCGTGAGGAGGGACATGGAGGAGATATTCAGTGGATCTTCCTCCTCGTCCCCCTCCTCCCCGGTGCTGCTGGATGTGTCGTCGCTCTGCTCCAGAACCCCCTCAAACAGCTCGTTGATCACCGCAGAGTTGATGGAGCCAGAGTCCACGTTCGTCTCCACCTCCTCCTCCTCCTCCTCCTCGCTCTTCTCCTGCTCCACCCGGGGCTGGGGGTCAGCCAGTGGGGCGGGCCGCTCCTCCCTCCTCATCGGGCTAGAGGTGGAGACGGGCGGGGAGAGCCCGGGACCTGCTGTAGACAGACCCCGTTACAATGCTACTCAAGAGAATAAGAAGTAAAGGTTTGAAAACAAAAATAACTCTATAGGACAATTATAAGCACATAGCGATGTGCCAAACAATGTATGCAAGTAGAATATGTCTATGTATATATTTACACCTTGTTTACATTACTATGTGCACAAAGTGGCTCATGAAGAACGCTGACATATTGCACACGATGGGTCAAAGAAAGTGGGGCTGGGGAACACGCACACCACACACAAAGTATTTTTTCATCAAGTTTCTTATTCGTCATAAGTTACAAACTGTGGACTTGCAATGCGGTGAACATGATTCAAATCCTGATGGTCCTACCTGCAAAGGTCAGGCTGGAGAGGGTGCTGGACTCAGCTCCTCCCTGAGACGTGGCGCTCACACACTCGGAGGGCTGTTGTGCGGGTGTCTGTAAAGCAAACGCACAAGGTCATGAGGATCCCGATGATTCCTTCAGCATTGTCTCGTGGAGCAGCACGGGCTCCTCCCCTCACCTTGGTCTCCCTGTTCCTCTGGCCGTCGGACGCCTCCTCCTTGTTCTTCCACAGGTTGCCCGCCTTCTGGAAGCGACTGCGGATTTGAGCAAGCTCCGTTTCCCGTTCCTGTCGTAAACAAAGGGGGGTCAGAAAAGATCTACAACACCCGGCTGAAATATCATACATCACATACATACACATCAAATATTTTTGATACAAAATGACAGATTACAAAATCCATCCATGAGCCGGTGGTTGAGATAGGACGATATAGTATGATAAAAGGAGGGCATTAAGAAAGGGTGTTCACCAGCTTCTGTCTCTGGGTTAGCTCTGAGGTGGTGGTGCTGGCAGCCTGCGCTGCGCGGAGCTTATCCTGGACCAGCCGTGTGTTGGGGGTCACACTGAGGTTCTTGGCCGGGGTGCCCCCCGTCCCCGTGGGGGTGCCCTGATGAGCGCGCTCCTGGCACTTCTCTCCAAAGCGCTCAAGGAAGGACTTCGCCCCTGACAGGTCAACAACATGCAGGAGGTTTCGCAATAAGTAGACCGTTCCATCAACACAAAATAAACAAAGTCGACAGCTGGGGATCACTGCTGCTCAAAACCCCTCAGACGTTTCTCTATTGGATTTCCTAATTGTATAATAATTATTGTTTTGATCTTACCCGGGGTCCCGGAGGAGGCCTTCTGGTGCTGAGGGGTAGTGGAGGCCTGAGCAGCCACACAGACCCGCTCTCTGGAGGGGATGGAAGGGTCCGTTCTGGCAGGCTTAGCGGGGAGGTCCAACTTACTGGGGCTGGCGTTCGGCACGTTAGAGTCCAGACGCCTGGACGGGGCCTGAGTCTTTAGGGGACTGGGAGACATGGGGGCCTTGTTCAGAGCCTTCTGGGGGCTGGGGGCCGGAGAGGACTGAGACACTGCAGGGGTCTGCTTCAGGACGTCAGACTTCAGGGGGCTGGCCGGGGCCCCTCTGGTGGACCTGACTGGCGATGGGCCCATCTGGACAGGGTCACAGGTACAGGGAGTTAGAGGGTTGCTCCGACATTCAAAAAGCTGTGGCGGGGGACAGAGCCATTTGATGGTCCGCCAAAGCATAATGCTGACCGGTAAATAGGAGCTAATGAGAAGGAGTCAAATATAGTCATCTTCAAGAATGGGAATCTTCAAGTGAAGTAGTTTTGAGTGCAATGTGGACTCTTGGCCAGTGGATGGCAGTATGTTGTAGACCAGGGGTCGGCAACCCTAGGCACGCGTGCCACCACTGGCACATGGCAGCATAATCATTGGCACACTTAAAATAAAAAATAAAAAAAACGTATTTTTTATTTTATTATTAAAAATGTCACCGCACATACGGCGGCATAATTATTACTATCGATTTTTTTTGCACTTTAATCTGTTTTGGGCATTTCCTCCCAGTGCAAATATGATTAAATGAGTTACTGAAAGCAGTGTTCTGAAATGGGATCAATTGAGAAGAAAATATTTAAAATATTGTTGCAAGTGGCCTGTATGCATCACCTTCACATGGTTTTGCAAATCTGTACATGTCTTAAAGATATTGTGGATGGTTCCAACATTCTCATCTATTCTTGTTTCTAACATTTCTCACAGTTCAAATACGTTTTTGAATGAGTTTCTGAAAGTGGTGTTTTAAGATGGGACATATGTAATTATAATTTGTAAGCCCATGTAGCAAATATAACAACAAAAAAAATATTTAAAATGTTGATGCATGATTGTGGACGATATGGAAATAATAAAATTTCAGGTCTTCTGGAAATGTATTTGGTCGCTGTGTCATAATTCAGCTTAATATTTAATATATTGTTGCTTAAAGGGACACTGTGTAAAAATTACTCCCATCTAGTGGTACAATTGTATATTGCATTCAAACTAATAGTGCTCGCTTGTCCAAAAACTACGGTGGGCAGTATGTGCCAAGAAGCTGTGACATGACACCTACTAGGCTACCTCAACGAGTCATTCGAGTGATGATGAGGTTCGTGGACAACTGGACAAATTAGATGGACAAATCAGATCAGGTTTATTGACCAAGCATTCTTACAGACAACGAACTTGACTCCAGCAGTTGTGGACTTTCCAACATGACAAATAACTATACAGATGATAAATAACAGTAGGTCATTTAATGTCAGATTACATAAAATGTCATAACATAAAAGTTGACATAGCCTTTGGTAGTCTTGGAGTTACCGATAATCAAAACAATAATTCCTATAATGCGTGCGGCTGAGCACGCATCCTAATCAACGCATTGTAACCCGTTGATTTCAACAATGTAACAGTATTCTAAATACCAACAATTTACATTGTAACTAACGGAATCAAATCAAAATCAAATCAAATCAAATTTATTGTCATTTTGTTGATTGAACAACAAAACGAGAAGGCGTTTCTCACGGATCAAGATCAACATACATTTCAAACAAACAAACAAACAAACAAACAAACAAACAAACGTCCCAATGATGAATAAATAAATAAATAATAAATAAAGTCCAGTGAGAAGATCTGGGACGCTGGTGCATTGAGCATCCTGACAGATTGAGGTAGGAAGCTGTTCCGCAGCCTGGTTGTGGAGCATCTTAAGCTGCGATAGCGTTTCTTGGAGGGTAGGAGCTGAAAGAAGCTGTTCAGTTTGTTTACGTCCACCCCGTCTCTGTTGCTTCCTCCTCCGGGCAGTTGCGGGCACGGTGTCACAGTGTCCGTTAGTATCCTGTGTTTGCGTAGTATGTCCAGATGCCAGCGAATGCCAGTGATGTTACTCGCTCTCAATGTCCTAATGTTTAATATTGTTTCCCTGTCATAAACTACGTTCGTCGTAGGACGTCTCACACTCAATTCAATCTCAATCTCACAGATCTCAAGAGGGGCCGCTGCGACTGTGCGCGCCGCCAGTTAGTCGCCCTGGCAACGAGTTTACTTCCTCGTCTCCTATCCTGTTCCTAATTCCTCCTCTCGATCTTCTTTTCCTCCGTATTGTCTTCTTTATCAGAGTTGTTGGTATGAAATCCAGTTGTTCGGGTGATAAATCAACTGTCTCGCAAGCGAGTTGAAGCTCCAGAAGGTCCGCTCTAGCCTAAGTGCGTCTCGGTGGATTTGGATACGGTGACCACAGCAGAGAATAAACCTCCATAACTTGATGAAGAATGGCTTTTGAATTCCTCCAACGCATTTGACAGTATCCATAAGTCATAAGAATATTGTCACGATTTAAACTCGACAAAAATGTGAAAAAGTAAATTAAATATGTAATAAAGTAGCCTTTCAATGACGAGTCGCTCAAACATAGCGCCCCGCATCTCGTTGCCATGAAAAACCATGTTATACATGCTTTGCTTGCACATCGTCGTTTTTTTGGCAACGATGATTCCTTCTCCTGTGGCGTGGCATAACTATGGTCTTTCAAAAAAATGCGGTGCATGTTCAAATTTGCCTGTAAAACTCGTCTCGCTAAACTAAGCTCTGTTCCACCGACCGTCACGCTGGCTCAGAGTGAAAACGCGTTTGCAATTCCTGTACGACGTAGTGCTTTTTGACCCTCTCGGCAGCTCATAGACCGGAAGAAAATGGAAGCCTCCATGAAGCTTACCCGTCCTATGTAACCATATTGATATTAATATTAATTATTCTTCGCTCAGGAGGATAAGTGAGATTTTTGGCAGAGATAATTTTACACCAATGAGGACTTATTTATGAATGAATATGTTGATTTGAGGTAATAAATTACTCAAAATATTACATAGTGTCCCTTTAAGGCACACTCAATAACGAGAAAATATCAAACTGGCACTGCATGTTGAAAAGGTTGCTGACCCCTGTTGTAGACCTACTACAAGCAAACCAAGCACTGATTATACTTCAGTCTCATGGATAAGAAGAACGTTCGGACTAATGTTTAATGTAATTTCCACTAAGGACCCGACGGTTCTTCTTATCCATTCAATGGACTAGTCCGTCCCGTACTGCGGAGACGAAGGGCAGTGAGAAAAGCCAGTTGATCATAACCATAACATTTACAAGGAGCATACATTAAAATGCACACATCGGTGAATTCACTAGACTCAATCTCCATTCAACTCTCTCCCAACAACGTTTAAATGAAAGGTTTTGCTGATGTTGCTCCTGTGGTATCTGCAGGTTTCAGCAAGTCAAATTTAAGACTTTTTAAGAGCTTTTTAATGAAATTTAAGGCCTAAAACACGCAATGGTGGGGGTTGGCAACAGACGCGAGCCAACTTCGGAAACGGACGTCTTCCAGCCAGCTGTCCTTGAATTTGCACCTACCCATTGTCGCAGATTAGCTAGCCAGCACTCAGATAATCGTTTATATATGCAGCTAGCAAGAAAGAAGCCTGTCTACATGTCCTTCCTGAAAAGCTCCCTGAGAAAAATAAAAAAATAAATAGACCTGCCCCGACAAATTTAAGACCTTGAGTTACAGTATTTAAGACCAGCATAAAACATTTCTAACGAATTTAAGACTTTCTAAGGCCTTCAATTTAGAAACATGAATTTTAGACTTTTTAAGGATGCGCGGACACCCTGCCTGTGGTAGAAGACCTTTGCGTTGCATACCAAGGTCTCATCCGATGACAACCCACTATTGGATCATTCACTGTGCCTACCTGAGCAGAGCTGGGGAGGGGCCTTCCACCGGACGGGGCCGCGCTCTGCTGGGGGGGCTTCCTGGACATGAAGGTGGAGGCGGGCTTGGCTGGTGGGGGGTCCTTGGCGACGGCAGGATGGCTCAGGTCATCCTCCCAGGTGCCGATGGTGGCGGCCAGGTTGGCCAGGCGGCCCCTCCTCCCAACCGGGGCCCCTGAAGGAGCCGGGGCCGTGACCTGAGGGGCCACTTCTGGCTGTCTCTTGACGGGGGAAAGGGGGACGTCGTCGGATGTGTCTGGAGTCAAGGAAAAAACTAAATGATGAATTCATAATAATAGTTTTTATATAGCCCATTTTGTTGTCGAGACAATACCATGGTCCTGCTTATCAGTGCATTCAAATGATGAAACAGAGATTGCAACTTAATACCAAATGGCCTAAATGACATTACGATTCCTAATGAGGCCGTTGGCTTTGCCCTTCATCCCCTACGTTGTATTAATGCATCCTGGATAAGGTACAAATTGGCCCCAAAATAAGGTGCACTCTCCATAAAATAAAATTCCTTCATTAGTCTGAGTGCAGCAATCGTTCAGGCTGGTATGTTGTAGATCTAATGAAGACATGAGGTACCGTTATCCCAGTAGTTCCTCTGCGCCGCCAGCTTCTGCAGGCGCGACCTCATGCCGGCGGCCGTCAGACCAGGGGCCTCCTCGGGCCCCTCGCTGGCCGCCTGGCCCCTGGAGGGGGCGGGCTCCGCCTGACCCCTGGAGGGAGCGAGCTCCGCCTGGCCCCTGGAGGGAGCGAGCTCCGCCTGGCCCCTAGAGGGGGCGGGCTCCGCCTGACCCCTGGAGGGAGCGAGCTCCGCCTGGCCCCTGGAGGGAGCGAGCTCCGCCTGGCCCCTGGAGGGAGCGAGCTCCGCCTGGCCCCTGGAGGGAGCGAGCTCCGCCTGGCCCCTAGAGGGGGCGGCCATCTCCACGCTCCTGGAGGGAGCGATCTCCGGGCCCGGGTCCGAAGCGATGACCATGGCCTCGGGTTGGGCCCGGCCGCCCCTCGCCGGCTCTGGGGGCGGCGGCTGGACGGGGGGCCGCACGGCACTGGACGGAGTGGGTCCGGCTCTCCTCTCCAGGGAGGCGGCAGAGCGGACGCTGGCGGGGCCCGCGGGGGGTTTCCTGTCTGTGGGGGGGTCCTGGGGAGCGGCCGGGGGCACCACCACTGGCTCCCGGTTCTCCACCTCCTCTGCCCCGGCGGCGGGGGCCGGCTTGGGGTTCTCCTCAGAGCAGCGCCGCTTGGAGGGGGAGGGTTTGGAGGAGGGGTGCAGCGCTGTACGGTGGGGGGGGGGAGGAGGTCAGACCAGTCAGGACCTGCTGGACTGGTCTTGGTGGGGATGGGACCGCCATGCTTTGGTTCCATGATGTATCATTTAAATTCATGCTCTCTCAAACCAACATCATACAAAACAGAGGCGATGTTGACTAAATGTGTTATTTAAATAAAAGTAATTAAAAAAATACTAATAATCAAATAACGATTTACCGGTAGTATTCATCATATGGCAAAACTGTATCCATATCATCATTACATTTTCAACCATCACAGAGATCCAATGCAAAATTTCAATCTGTCTAAAAGCACGATGCCCCTCTTCCTACCCTTTTCCATGACGGGCTCAGTCAACATGCTATTGGTGTCAGCCAATGGCTCCCTGCTCCTCTTTGCCATGGGTCTGTTCGCGGCTGTGGGCCGCTCCGCCATCTTCTTCTGCAGGTTCTCGCGCCGGGCGCGTGTGCGCTCCAACAATTTCTGGTAAAACAAACAGGAAAGGTCATTGTAATGCAAATCGTGTACATGCAACTACAGCCATACAGTTCAGAAGTAGCCATCATTTTGTAAAATGTTGATTTTTTTTTCATCCATGTACGACTAAAGAGCAGATTGAATCTGACTTCCGGACCCGCAAGTCTCAAAGAAATAAAAGAGGAAGAAAGAAAACATGACTTTCACTAAAAGGTCTTAGTTCTACATTTATGGCTGTAAGCAACTGCCATTCAAACATAATGCCGTCTTAGTGGAGACAAAACCAGGGCAAAATATGTGCATTCCTTTAGGTGAAATGGTAGCTTAATCGTTACCAAATGTAAATAAGCTTTGACAACATGACCCTACATAGGCACGGCCATGTAATCAATGTCTTTCTTTGAAAACCCGGCCCCTTGGCCTCACAGGGAACACGTCATGAGAGCTGACTTACAGCCCAGTAACTGTGCAAGACCAAACACATTCCTCTCATTCAACGGTCGTTTTCCACACCGCTTGGAAAATTTGCAGTTGTGTGAGTGTAAATGTCATTCCACAGGAATGAGCCACTCCTGCCTGGAGGCCCAGCCAAGAGGTTTGAACTCTCAAATCCTATTGGCTGGGACAAGGAATGGCAAGTCCTCTCAAATACAACCTGTAAATAGATTCATTCTCCACGTATGTAAATAATGCAGACATTTATGGGACCTCATGAACAAAAGACCCCACACTAAAAGGTATTCCATGGGGTGGTCGGCATGTTGTTAACCGGTGGAGGTCATGGTGCTTGAGAGGTCCAAGTTGGTTACCTCAACTTGAGGTGATAAGAGCATTATCGTCTGATGTGGGTGGTGGGGATCTTTTGAACCCACATGTAACCAACGTCACATCGAGTTGTGAGGATTAGCTATAATGATCATGTTTCCGACATTGAGGCCATAACCAAAGTTCACTTCATGACTCTTTGCTTTGCTAACTTATTGTACGTCATATGTTTCGTGTTCGTGTCAGTTTACTGCCGCATAGTCGAATTGTGGCTGTCATCATTAAGGGTTAAAGGAAGACAACATGTGACACATCTATATCTGATCGTCGGTTGGGAAACCTTTTTCAAAAGAGGAGGATACAAACACATAATACAATCAACTAATATAAACCAATTAAATGAATTGTTTATATTTTAAGAACAGCCAGTCCTAAGAATCCCTACACCATGATGGTGTTGGGATGGTGATGAATAAAGGAACAACGGTATTGTATTGATAGCTGACATCAAGGCGACCTCTGACTTTACGATAATATAATAATATAATACAAACACAGTTGCTCACCTCGGTAAAGGGGTCCATCTCGGAGGAACGTTACACTTAATATCTATCCACTCTTTACTAATGTGTTCGGCTCGTCCACAAAGAACGGACCGCTGTCGAAGTATACGCTCCTCAGCTCCTCTGCTCTCAAACGATACTTAGGTTCAAATTTGAATTTCAGCGGTGCACCCACTGCGCATGCTCCAACGGTTGAGGAAGCGCTCGCGAACCAATCACACAAAATGGGCGTGTCACAAGCGCTATCTGTGTGCTTGTGTATGCGTGTGTGTGCGTGCCTGTGTGTGCGTTTGTGTGTGCGACCGCTTGTGCGTGTGCGTGTGCGAGTGTATTTCATATTTTATTGTAAAGCTTTGCAAATTTGCTGCTAATTTTTTTTTTTTTTTCGAAATATGCGATACTCAAATAAGGCTACTCAAAATAAGGCTTGAAACCCTTAATTAATTTAAAGACTTCTAAAATAGGCATTACATCAACACATTAAACAATCAAGCACTTTCATTTTGTTAGCGTCTTCATTCATGTAAACAGACGTGGTCTCGCGATTAATATAAGATGCATGGGTCAGACATTAACGTCGCATTAAACTCCATCACCCATGAAGCCTGCGCATTACGTAGCAAGAGACGGAGCCATGGGGACGAGCGAGAGCTGGGGGCGTCCAGTTGGTTCTGCATGCTTTTAGTCGCTGGTAGAAGAAAGGGGAAGACGTTTGAAGTCGGCACTTGTGAATAGAGCATTATCTGTCAGCTTTACGGGACTTTTTAGATAAAGTAATAACTGCGTTCTTTGTTGGTCGTTTAGTTTGTTCCTCCTCGTCAACATCAGCTCTGCTGGTTCCACTGGGAGGAAACAAGGGATGCTGGGACCAATACGAGTGACAGGTGAGGACCCATCAGTGATCCCTGTCTCTCTCTGGGGACTGTCAGCATGTTGTTGGTCTGCACATAGAAACGCAGATGTTCGGAGTTGAAAGGATATCGTGGTCATTCCGTTTCTATATACTGTTTTCAAATGTAAAATTCAAACCCCAAACTTAAAAGCGGAGCCATCACATGAACATACACACATGATGCAACATGTTTTAACTATTCAATTTATCCAACCATAATATCTCATCATTGGTGGATGAACCAACATTGTACACCAGGGATGAAAAGTCAGAATTAGACACTTCTTAACATCATTTACCAAACATATACAACGTTCCAATGAATGTTCATAAAGCATCACTCGATCCAAAGAAAGAAGGGTATTTAGGTTTGATTTCTGAAAAGCAAAAGGTAGATCCAAACCCCTTTTATATGTAGACAGAAGGTGCTACCAGGTGGACAACGTCTACTGCTCAATTAGATAGTAGGCCTGACAAAGCAGAATATTATATCATTTGTGATATTATTTTTACAATTTAATTAACGCAGTCTAAAGATGACAGTTTCATTCAGTTTATCCGATGTTTTTTTGGTATCCAGTGCTGTATACTGTGGTGGAGGGGGGGGGGGGGGGGTCCTCAGTGCTCCTGTCTGACTCTCTGCATCAGTGCTCCTGTCTGACCCTCCTTGCAGTGCTCCTATCCGACCCTCTGCATCAGTGCTCCTGTCTGACCCAGTGCTGCTCTTTGTCTTGACGAGGCTCAAGGCTTCGGTTTCAAACTGGGCTCCTCCCAGCAGAACTCTCCCACGACGGCCTCTGCTTGTGGTTGCAGTAGTGTCCGTCCACACAGAGACAGTAATTACCTCTGTGAGAGCGGCCCTGACGCTAAAGAGAAAGTCAGCCCGCATTAGCTCATGGCATACACATACATACACATATAGATAGTTCTCTATATATACCCAGTGGGGTGTGTCAGTGCTGATTCTACTCTTACTGACAAGGAATGGAAGTAAATGCTGGAGAATGAAACGGGGCATGGTGACAGCGATGTTAGTGATTATTTATTTTGACTTGGTCAGCACAAGAGATCCCTTTTAGATTCCCCCTCCTTAAGAGGATTAGTCTAAGACAGAATGGGCCGTCTGCAGAGGAGTGACTCAGGCCAGGGCGAGGGCGAGCCATGCCTCCTAGACTGAAGCGCGGCTCTCTGTCTGTCCGTGTTCCCGGTGTCCCCAGAGCTGCTCCGCTGGCCCCAGAGAGACATGTCCAAGCAGAGCTTCCTGAAGCCCCGGCCAGAGGTGCTGAGCCCCAGCCAGGTGTGCCTGGAGAAGCTCCGCCCCTCCGCCCCCAGCAGCACACCCCACCCCTCCACCCCCGGCAGCGTGCCCCACCCCTCCACCCCCGGCAGCGTGCCCCACCCCTCCACCCCCAGCAGCGTGCTCCAGGAGCTGCTCACCAGCGGCAGCAGCAGCTACAACGTCCTGCTACAGGCGGAGGAGGCGGAGCTACGGGGGGTGGAGGAGCGGCTGGGTGGAGGAGGCGGGACCCCCAAGCGCTCCCCCTCTCGCCGCCGGCGGCTCGGGACCTCCGCCAAGTCGGCGTCCTCCGCGCCGCAGAGGAAGAAGCGTCCATCGGGCGCGCCGGCGCCGCTCGTCACCGGAGCAGGGGGCTGCGCGGGATCCGGTGGCCCCCCCGCCGCCACCAAGCCCGCCCGCGGCGCCATCGCCGTGCGGGGCAGCGCCATGGGCCTGTCCCAACGGCCCGCGGCCCGCCCCAGGGAGAAGGCCCAGGCCCGGCCCGGCAGCACGCCGCCGCCGCCCCCCCAGCCCCGGGCGGGCGCGGCCCTCAGGGTGGACGGCGGCAGGAAGCTCTGCATCCTGGCGGCCATCAAGCCGTCCAACGTGGAGAAGGAGAAGCTCAAGTTCTTCAAGTCGGACTTCACCTACAACCCGCAGTTTGAGTACAGCAACCCGGTGTCCCCGCTGGTGCTGGCCCGGCACAGCCAGGCCTCGGACCGCTTCCTGACCCAGGTACAGGACCGCCCCCCGACTTACACCCTGCCACTGCCAAACCCTCCTGAAACAAAGTGCACCTTTATGGAAGGGAGTAGCCGTTAGAAGCAGATAAACAGAGATGTTGATCGTATACCGCAGGCCCAGAGGATGCGTCCATTCCTCACAAATCAGCTAGACACATTGTTGCAGGGCGGTCTGCTGAGCTGACTGCTTTAAGATGGCTGAGCCAAGTCAGGCCCTGCACTGTGGCCAAAGCTGTGCCCCCCCCCCCCCAGGCCGAACCTCATTACTGTGGAGGGCTCAGGGACGTAAATCTGTCAGTTTGCGCAGTTCATTCTCTTCAGTGTGGTAGTCTCTGACGATGCTGTAGTTAAAGGTCCCATGACATGAAAATCTCACTTTGGGAGGTTTTCTAACATAAATATGAGTTCCCCTAGCCTGCCTATGATCCCCCAGTGGCTAAAACTTGCGTTTGGTGTAAAACTAGCACTAGCTGTTCTGCTCGCCTTTGAAAAAACGGAGGCTCAAGCGCGCTGATTTGGAATGTCTGTGCTCATGACGTCATCAGGAATCTCAGCTCCTCCCCTTACTCTGCCTGGCCCGCCCAGAGACGTTGGCCCGCCAATGAGACTCGACCGTGCGAGCGCCACATGTGTGTGTGTGAATACACACACTGTAACGCAAGTGTTTCTTGTGTTCTTTGACGTGTCTTGTATTTCCACAACGAGACTGTCGTGGGGGTTATCTAAGCCATGGTTGAGAAGGAATTGGGGGAAAGGAACTTTGGTTTGACTCGCTGAAGTACATGAACTGCGACATGCCGCCGGTTGCCGCGAGGCACCATCGCCCGGCAGCGGGCAGCCGGCCGCAGGCAGCGCGCGGTTCAGT
Organism: Gadus macrocephalus; assembly: GCF_031168955.1. Classification (NCBI taxonomy): domain Eukaryota; kingdom Metazoa; phylum Chordata; class Actinopteri; order Gadiformes; family Gadidae; genus Gadus; species Gadus macrocephalus. Next base: position 15,154,154 of record NC_082403.1, read on the forward strand.
CGACTTCAGGTTGATGTGAAAGTGGAAGAGACATCGCAGAACCCGACAAAGTCGTTTGTGATTCATAATATCGTCTGGAGGCGCACACAATATGTTATATGATATAGATATCTATGTATTATATGATATTATTTAGATATAGAGCTCCAGGACTGTAACGCAAGTGTTGTACACTTCCTTGTTATTTGGATAACCGTTCTGCTGTTGGTGTGATGGCGCATAACACGTCGGACTCTCGTCTCTGGTATTTCTACAACGAGACTCGTATTGGGGGTTATCTCAGCCAAGGTTGAGAATGAATTGGGGGGAAGGAACTTTGGCTTTGACTCCCTCAAGAACATGAACCACGACAAGGAGGAGAAAGGGATCTTTGCCGGGCAGCGCTTATGCACCTCCGCCTCCGGCGGTGGTCCCTCAGCGGGGCTCAAGCGGGAGACATTCGCCACCAACAATCCCTTTCTCCTCCATGTCGTGGTTCATGTTCTTGAGGGAGTCAAAGCCAACGTGTTATGCGCCATCACACCAACAGCAGAACGGTTATCCAAATAACAAGGAAGTGTACAACACTTGCGTTACAGTCCTGGAGCTCTATATCTAAATAATATCATAATACATAGATATCTATATCATATAACATATTGTGTGCCCCTCCAGACGATATTATGAATCACAAACGACTTTGTCGGGTTCTGCGACGTCTCTGGTTCTTCCACTTTCACATCAACCTGAAGTCGACTGAACCGCGCGCTGCCGGCTGCCCGCTGCCGGGCGATGGTGCCTCGCGGCAACCGGCGGCATGTCGCAGTTCATGTACTTCAGCGAGTCAAACCAAAGTTCCTTTCCCCCAATTCCTTCTCAACCATGGCTCAGATAACCCCCACGACAGTCTCGTTGTGGAAATACAAGACACGTCAAAGAACCGACAAGAAACACTTGCGTTACAGTGTGTGTATTCACATTGATGTGGACGTTGAAGAACCAGGAACGTCGGAGAACCCAACGCGGTCGTTTGAGATTCATAATATTGGCTCACACAGCTTTTGGCCGTGATAATATATATTATATGATATAGATATCTGTGTAGGCTATATGATAATATTTAGATATAGAGCTCCAGGACTCCCGTGTGTTCTAGAATATTTACAGAACACGGCTAAAGGCTGTGTGCGCCTCGCCATTGCGATACATCCACTGTAAACAGAGCGCATGGTGGCTGCAAGCTGCTCAGGCCACACCCCCACCCTCCTCCTTGACACGCCCACCAAAACAGCGCATTTGGGGGAAGCTCAATGTGCGACTGGCTCGGAGTGGCTGTAACTCTGCACCACGGCTGAATTTAGGGAACGTCTTTGAATACTGTGTTAGTTGCCCACTAATACCTATATTAAAGAATACATAAAATAGCATGTCATGGGACCTTTAAAGAGCGTCTGCACAGTAGGCTGCAGTGGGGAGTTTGCCGCCATCTACAGGCTGAAGAGTGATCTGGTACTGAGGGATGAAGGAAATGAATTAATCGTTGTAATTTTCTCCATTAATAGACATGGAGCATTCAGACGGCTAACTGTACCCAGTTACATCAGCTCGTGTAAGGCTTAGAGGAACCACATTTATTTATACATTTTAGATTGATAATGATACACAACAGTAATAATGATATATTTGTATGACCATCATACATAATTAATTTCCTATTTAAAAAGGGGATTCATTTCCACATGGCTGCTAGTGACCCATCCTACTTAAGGTCCTGTGGAACTAATACCCCCCCCCACACACACACACATGCTGTAGGGGTGTTGTGTTGCGAGAGCGACTTGGGGTAACACAAGTCTCCAGACGGTGCAGGGAGGAAGTGTACAGGATCTGTTGAGGGAGCCACACACACAAACAGGTTAACCAGTAAACTGATCCCTCCCCACCTCTCCGCGCCAGAGGCAGATCAGGTTTGACACTTCAATTTTGAAGAACTTTGTTCCTACCCCACCCCCACCACACTTTTCAAAATGTATAAATAGCGCTGGAATATTTTTGGGGCGATAAAAAGCAGTAATTGAGATGAGGCGGAGATGTACGATAATGTGCATTGGGACAGCTGCTGTTGTGTGCTGCTCTCGCCTTTTCTTAATTATAAGGTTGACTTGAATTACCAGTCCTCTATTATGGGATCTAGGCTACTGAGACCAGACGGAGCACTCCTGGACAATGAACAGCAGTTGATCAAGCTGCCCTCCACTTCACATTAAGGTCCCTCTAATGAACAGCAGTTGATTAAACTACCACTTCACATTAAGTTTCCTCTCATCAAACAGCGGTGGATCAAACTAGCCTCCACTTTACACCAGAGTTCCTCTAATGAAATAAACCCAATAATAATGCCAACTACCTACAATTAATGATCAATAGCCTTGATTCCTTTATAATCCAACATATAAAAGATTTACTTTTAAGATGCAGCAAACCATCTGTCCAGGATCAAGGTACAGTTACAATTGAGCAAATATTTACTGAATTACTTGGTCAACTTTGCCTTATTTTCCCTAGTTTAGTGTGCTGCCCTTGCCCTGGGAAATAACTGGGAAAGACCCATACTAAGTGTTAAAGACACCAGTATTTGTCCTACGATGAAAAGGGTCTGTGCTCCTTAGTTTAGGCCTCCCTTCATTTGAGGACCCCTTCTGTTCACCTAGTTCAGCCTTCCTTTAACCTGAGGACCCCTTCTGTTCACCTAGTTCAGCCTTCCTTTAACTCGAGGACCCCTGCTGTTCCTGTTAGTATAGGCCTCCTCTAACTTGAGGTCCTGCTGTTCCTGTTAGTTCAGGCCTCCTCTAACTTGAGGTCCTGCTGTTCTAGTTCAGGCCTCCTCTAACTTGAGGTCCTGCTGTTCACTGAGTTCAGGCCTCCTTTAACTCGAGGACCCCTGCTGTTCACTGAGTTCAGCCCTCCTTTAACTTGAGGTCCTGCTGTTCACTGAGTTCAGGCCTCCTCTAACTTGAGGACCTTGTGTTCCCTCCTCCCCAGGCGGTCCGCATCCTGGAGCTGGCCCTGAACAAGTACGGCAGCTATGAGAACTTTGAGCAGGCCACCGGCGGGAGCCTGCTGAGCCGGGGCCGCATCGGGGCCAACGTGAGGAGGTACCTGGAGAAGGAGGGCTGCGTGGGCCAGGTGAGGCCTTCAGACGCTGTGGTTGAGGTCCTTAAAGCTGCGTGGGCCAGGTGAGGCCTTCAGACGCTGTGGTTGAGGTCCTTAAAGCTGCGTGGGCCAGGTGAGGCCTTCAGACGCTGTGGTTGAGGTCCTTAAAGCTGCGTGGGCCAGGTGAGGCCTTCAGACGCTGTGGTTGAGGTCCTTAAAGCTGCGTGGGCCAGGTGAGGCCTTCAGACGCTGTGGTTGAGGTCCTTAAAGCTGCGTGGGCCAGGTGAGGCCTTCAGACGCTGTGGTTGAGGTCCTTAAAGCTGCGTGGGCCAGGTGAGGCCTTCAGACGCTGTGGTTGAGGTCCTTAAAGCTGCGTGGGCCAGGTGAGGCCTTCAGACGCTGTGGTTGAGGTCCTTAAAGCTGCGTGGGCCAGGTGAGGCCTTCAGACGCTGTGGTTGAGGTCCTTAAAGCTGCGTGGGCCAGGTGAGGCCTTCAGACGCTGTGGTTGAGGTCCTTAAAGCTGCGTGGGCCAGGTGAGGCCTTCAGACGCTGTGGTTGAGGTCCTTAAAGCTGCGTGGGCCAGGTGAGGCCTTCAGGACGCTGTGGTTGAGGTCCTTAAAGCTGCGTGGGCCAGGTGAGGCCTTCAGACGCTGTGGTTGAGGTCCTTAAAGCTGCGTGGGCCAGGTGAGGCCTTCAGACGCTGTGGTTGAGGTCCTTAAAGCTGCGTGGGCCAGGTGAGGCCTTCAGACGCTGTGGTTGAGGTCCTTAAAGCTGCGTGGGCCAGGTGAGGCCTTCAGACGCTGTGGTTGAGGTCCTTAAAGCTGCGTGGGCCAGGTGAGGCCTTCAGGACGCTGTGGTTGAGGTCCTTAAAGCTGCGTGGGCCAGGTGAGGCCTTCTGATGCTGTGGTTGAGGTCCTTAAAGCTGCGTGGGCCAGGTGAGGCCTTCAGACGCTGTGGTTGAGGTCCTTAAAGCTGCGTGGGCCAGGTGAGGCCTTCAGGACGCTGTGGTTGAGGTCCTTAAAGCTGCGTGGGCCAGGTGAGGCCTTCTGATGCTGTGGTTGAGGTCCTTAAAGCTGCGTGGGCCAGGTGAGGCCTTCAGACGCTGTGGCTGAGGTCCTTAAAGCTGCGTGGGCCAGGTGAGGCCTTCAGACGCTGTGGTTGAGGTCCTTAAAGCTGCGTGGGCCAGGTGAGGCCTTCAGGACGCTGTGGTTGAGGTCCTTAAAGCTGCGTGGGCCAGGTGAGGCCTTCAGACGCTGTGGTTGAGGTCCTTAAAGCTGCGTGGGCCAGGTGAGGCCTTCAGACGCTGTGGTTGAGGTCCTTAAAGCTGCGTGGGCCAGGTGAGGCCTTCAGACGCTGTGGTTGAGGTCCTTAAAGCTGCGTGGGCCAGGTGAGGCCTTCAGACGCTGTGGTTGAGGTCCTTAAAGCTGCGTGGGCCAGGTGAGGCCTTCAGGACGCTGTGGTTGAGGTCCTTAAAGCTGCGTGGGCCAGGTGAGGCCTTCTGATGCTGTGGTTGAGGTCCTTAAAGCTGCGTGGGCCAGGTGAGGCCTTCAGACGCTGTGGTTGAGGTCCTTAAAGCTGCGTGGGCCAGGTGAGGCCTTCAGGACGCTGTGGTTGAGGTCCTTAAAGCTGCGTGGGCCAGGTGAGGCCTTCTGATGCTGTGGTTGAGGTCCTTAAAGCTGCGTGGGCCAGGTGAGGCCTTCAGACGCTGTGGCTGAGGTCCTTAAAGCTGCGTGGGCCAGGTGAGGCCTTCAGACGCTGTGGTTGAGGTCCTTAAAGCTGCGTGGGCCAGGTGAGGCCTTCAGGACGCTGTGGTTGAGGTCCTTAAAGCTGCGTGGGCCAGGTGAGGCCTTCAGACGCTGTGGTTGAGGTCCTTAAAGCTGCGTGGGCCAGGTGAGGCCTTCAGACGCTGTGGTTGAGGTCCTTAAAGCTGCATGGGCCAGGTGAGGCCTTCAGACGCTGTGGTTGAGGTCCTTAAAGCTGCGTGGGCCAGGTGAGGCCTTCAGACGCTGTGGTTGAGGTCCTTAAAGCTGCGTGGGCCAGGTGAGGCCTTCAGGACGCTGTGGTTGAGGTCCTTAAAGCTGCGTGGGCCAGGTGAGGCCTTCAGGACGCTGTGGTTGAGGTCCTTAAAGCTGCGTGGGCCAGGTGAGGCCTTCTGATGCTGTGGTTGAGGTCCTTAAAGCTGCGTGGGCCAGGTGAGGCCTTCAGACGCTGTGGCTGAGGTCCTTAAAGCTGCGTGGGCCAGGTGAGGCCTTCAGACGCTGTGGTTGAGGTCCTTAAAGCTGCGTGGGCCAGGTGAGGCCTTCAGGACGCTGTGGTTGAGGTCCTTAAAGCTGCGTGGGCCAGGTGAGGCCTTCAGACGCTGTGGTTGAGGTCCTTAAAGCTGCGTGGGCCAGGTGAGGCCTTCAGACGCTGTGGTTGAGGTCCTTAAAGCTGCGTGGGCCAGGTGAGGCCTTCAGACGCTGTGGTTGAGGTCCTTAAAGCTGCGTGGGACAGGTGAGGCCTTCTGATGCTGTGGTTGAGGTCCTTAAAGCTGCGTGGGCCAGGTGAGGCCTTCAGACGCTGTGGCTGAGGTCCTTAAAGCTGCGTGGGCCAGGTGAGGCCTTCAGACGCTGTGGTTGAGGTCCTTAAAGCTGCGTGGGCCAGGTGAGGCCTTCAGGACGCTGTGGTTGAGGTCCTTAAAGCTACGCTAGCTCCCTTCATACAGAGCTGGAAAGAGAAGACGGCAAGATTAAAAAAATGAAAACAGCCCAGAACCAAACCCACCTCCTGCCCCCTCCTCTTCTATGCTCCTCTGTTACCCCCCTGTGGTGGAGCTGTGATGATGCATGGTTGGCGAGGCATGAAGGATTCCCCAAACCAATCATAATCCTGTCATTTTGGTTGGGTCACACAGAGGAAGACACGGTGAACTGGATCAGACATTCTCTCAGCGCATTTCACAGACTGACAGCTGGTTATGCCGGCTCAGGAATCAAACTAATTATACTCAACTTAAAGCTGGTCTTGAGGCTTACCTTTTACAGCACCTTTTAATTAGCCCAACATGGGGAACGTTTTGAGCATTGAGAATATGGAGAACCTTTCATTTAGAACAGTAGCGATGGCAATGTGTTCCTTTCCCTGAGGTTTCTGCCCCTGACTGACTTCATCCGTCACTGAAGTGCTACAGTACTCTAAAACGTTACCCCTGACACGGGACCTGAGTTGAGACAAAAGAGAAAGCGGTAGTAGTCCCTGGGCATAGAACTGTTCTCTTATGTAACCCTTATATCTGGACCATTACATCAGTGTTGGTAACGTTTCACTGAACATCTTACAGCACACTGGCTCTCTGTGCCTTGTGCAACGCAAGATTACACCCACACACACCCTTGCAAACATACACACAAACACAAATGTGCGATTACACGCACACACACGATTACACACGCACACACACACACACACACACACACACACACAGAGACACACACAATTACAAACACACATACACAGCGTGGGGTGAGTGTGTGTCTCACTGTATTGCATTAACAGCAGATGCCTCACCTTTCTGACATGGATTGCCTTTCCTCTGCCTATTTTAGTCTTCTATAATCTCATTTCAGTGGGCAGCCTTTTGGTTTCATCATGTGTAATGAATGTCCTAAAGGCTGACGCATGAAAATAAACAACACGCACAATAATATTAGGGTATGGTAATGTTAATACTGGGTATTATAAAAATAAGATGTGTACACTTCCGACTCCTGAACTCCTGTAGTGAAAGTGACCCTCAGGCTGGATGCAGCTGGCTGTGTGTGCTGACCGTGGTTCTGATTGGTCCAGATCGTGGTCCACGTGACGGAGGACCTCCTCTCCAGAGCCTCCATGACGGTGGTGAGCGGCCGGCCCACCCTGACCATCAACCTCTGCACCGCCCGCGAGCACTGGCTGGAGGGCATGCTGCGCCACGAGATCGGTAGGGGGGGTGTGTGTGTGTGTGTGTGTGTGTGTGTGTGTGTGTGTGTGTGTGTGTGTGTGTGTGTGTGTGTGTGTGTGTGTGTGTGTGTGTGTGTGTGTGTGTGTGTGTGTGTGTGTGTGTGTGTGTGTGTGTGTGTGTGTGCTACTACATCCTGTGACCCCCCCCCCAGGCACCCACTACCTGCGCAGCCTGAACAACAGCCAGCAGCCGTGGAGCGGCAGCGCGGGCCGGCGGCGGCACGGCCTGCGGCCCCCCAACCCCACGGAGGAGGGGCTGGCCAGCCTGCACAGCGTGCTGCTGCGCCGGGACCCCACGCTGTGGCGCGCGGCGCTGCTGTACGTCACGGTGCAGATGGCCGCCCGCGCCTCCTTCGCCCAGCTCTTCAGCGGCCTGGCCCGCTTCCTCAGGGACCCCCACACGCGCTGGGCCTACTGCGTCCGCGCCAAGAGGGGCCAGACCGACACGGCGCAGCCAGGTGGACGCGCACGCACACAGTCACTCAGTCACTCAGTCAGTCACTCAGTCAGTCACTCACTCAGTCACTCAGTCACTCACTCAGTCACTCACTCAGTCACTCACTCAGTCACTCAGTCACTCACTCAGTCACTCAGTCACTCACTCAGTCACTCAGTCACTCACTCAGTCACTCAGTCACTCAGTCACTCAGTCACTCACTCAGTCACTCAGTCACTCACTCAGTCACTCACTCAGTCACTCAGTCACTCACTCAGTCACTCACTCAGTCACTCAGTCACTCACTCAGTCACTCACTCACTCAGTCACTCACTCAGTCACTCACTCACTCGCACTCTCAGACTCACTCACACTCACTCACAAATGTTCCTGGAGCGCTATGGGTGAGACTAGAAACGATTGGCTGATAAACCATAAGCATGATGATGTTCAGTACCTCTCTGAAGATAACTAATAAGGGGTACAGTCTTTTTAATAAAAAGACGGCAACGCTATATATATTTACACAATGAGAAGAAGAAATAATAGTAAAAAGGGCATTTTATTTGTTTACTATTTTGGTGTGTCTTGGTCGTCTTCCAACCTTATATTGGATCATAATAGAAGAAACCCCATGATGCGTTATGCTCCACTCTAAAGTAGAATGAACTATGACCGATTGAGACTGATGCAGAAGACGAGGGAGATGTTAGATGTTTTGTCAGCCCATCCGTCAGAGTGAGCCGTGTGTCCAATGTTTTTGGGGGGAATCTCATGTATGATTTCTGTATTGTGTCGCAGGCTGCTTCAGCAAAGACCAGGTCTATCTGGAGGGCATCCTGAACATCCTCAGACACCGGGAGCAGATCGACTTCCCCATGCTGATGGCTCTCGGAAAGGTGAGCTCACCTCGTTCAATCTCAGAGAGAAAAGAAGTCCATCTCCATCTGTGGTTCAGACTGCTTAAAACTGCAGCATCTGTAGCATGAGCTACAATGATGGATGAGAGAACATGATCACTGTTAATCATGAAACATTGATCCATTTGTTAACTCCAGAGGGTCATAAAACATGATCTCATACAGGGAGGCTGCATAAGGCCTATGGAGCCACTTCACAAGCCACAGAGCGGTCATTCACCTGATCTGTAAGGTTTCTAAACAGAGGTCCCCCTGGTTGTTCCCTGGTGTATTGATAATATTATACTAGAGGACGGGCTTACGGTGAGTACGGCATCGTGGAAGCACCCTCCTTTCATGAGAGATGACCATTTCAAATGCTTTCATGTAGAGGGCCGGATGGTGTCGGAAGCTGTCTCTAGCGTGTCTCTACTGCCTCCTGCAGTACGTGTGGCCCTGTGAGCCTCTCCTCAAGTAACAACGTAAACTCAGTGGAGAAGTTAAGTCAAAGGAGAAACAAACTCAGAGCAAATGACTCAAAAGCTCCATAGATAGACGCCTGTGACTCATAAAGGAGAGTGACGGCAACGAGGACTCCTCCCTCAGAACCACCGGCGGTCTTATGTGACCGCCCCCCCCCGGGTGCTCCTCTGCCTCCCCAGGTGTCCTTCGAGGACGTGGAGCGGCTGCGGGCCGCGGGCCGGACGGAGAAGGTGCGTATCCCCCACTTCCTGCAGGACCGAGCCGCCTACGCCCAGCGGCTGGAGAAGATCATGGAGGTGAACCAGCTCAGTGACCCGGAGCTGCGCCTCATCGTCTGAGCCCCGGGAGCCCCCCTCCCCCCCTCCCCCGCCCCCCATTACAGCGCCGGGACCGCGTCAGACGGCACCTAGCATGTCCTGCCCCCGCCCGCTCTGATTGGCCCGCTGGACGCTAGACAGAGGCCCTGTATGTCCCACCACCGCCGGCTGTGATTGGCCGGCTGGACGAAGGCCCTGGGCCCCTGAACAGTCCTCCTCTCAAACTCGGGCCCAACTCGGGTTAATGCAACGTTGTCATGGAAACAGTTTTTTAGCCAGAAAAATATGTGGCAACATCTACCTCCTCCTAGAGTTCACCCTGATTAGAACCGTTTTAATGTGTGCACGCACGCCCGCACGCACACACAAACAAACACCTGCACGCTGGGACGCACGCACACACGCACACATGAAGATAAGGGCATGTAGCTGCTAGATCCTTCTAGATGTTGACGGAAGTACTATAAATATAGGAAAGGAGTAGTCCTGCTGCTCTCATAAGAGTAACCCTTATATTTACCCTTATGTATTCACATACTTAAGACATTTTCTATGACAGGCGTTCACAAGGCCTCTTCAGAGGTGAAAGGTCATGTCAAACCCTTACCCTGCCTCACTATTTGCACTTTCTTACCTTTTTGACTTTTTTGACTTACACTATGTAGCAGGAGTTTGTAGTTTAGGTTTGACTTCCCTGGACTCTCTGAAGCAAACCAAATGCCTGTTGACGTTGCTGATGCTAGATGGCTAACGGATCTCCTGTTGTCAGACCCCAGTGTACTGTGGACACTTCAGATGGTACCCAGGCCTTGAGGGGGTTCCTAAAGTATGGTGTTCCCATGTGACATGTTTTGTATAATACTAAGTGTACTAGTTTTTGTGATCAATGTCAGATAAAAACTCTATAAAGTGTATTTTTCCCTAAAGAAGTGGGTGTGTGTGTTTGATATAGGTCACAACAAAACACATTGAAAAGGCCTGCCTAAGGGGAGCTGTCTGAGGGTTCAGAAGGTCTGCTCCAGTCTGGTAACAGTAGAGGATCAGGACCTGCTCTTAAGTAGGCCTGATCCAGTCTGGTAACAGTAGAGGATCAGGACCTGCTCTTCAGGAGTGCGATCCATTACTGACCTGTTGGAAAGCGGTCACACTTGACCCGGAGGTGTGACCGGCCGGGGAAACTGATCGAGCTCCGGTTTCACAGGGAAACTGGAAGCTTCAAGTCCCTGTTGGACAACTTACATGCGGCACAAAAAGCTTCTTTCAACACACATTCACACCCACCACGGCTGCTGTAACTAAATATGAACGACACACATCGATCTTCCTTTGTGGACACGATGCAGAACTCTAGGCTGATAGATGCGTTAATCACCAGGGTCAATCAACCCCGTGCTACAGTATATACAAGAGCCTTAGACTTCTTACCCTGTATTATGGTCATAGAAGCAGCCGCATGTTACTGCAATGCCCACACATCTTTTGCCTATTTCCTAGGATGGTGTTGCATTTTACGAAAAGGAAAACATTTATTCATTGCTCATTTTAGCGGGTTAGAAGATAGTTAAGTTTAGGTGTTAGATTAAAGGTTATGGTTAGGTGTTCGATTAGAGATGGTTAAAGTTAGGTCCTAGGTTGGAGATGGTTAGTTTAGGTACTGGGTTAGAGATGGTTAAGTTTAGGTTCTGGGTTAGAGACGGTTAGTTTAGATGTTGGGTTAGAGGTGGTTAGTTGGGGTACTAGTTAGATATGGTTAGTTTAGGTATTACTTAGCTATGTGTTGTGTTTCCTCACGTTTTCATTAACTATTCTCGAGTTACTAACGAGAGATTGCATTCCATATGAATCATCCGCATTCCCCTTTATCAGTCCTGGCGTCACTAACCATAGTGCCGTTTGGTGGCCACCAGGGGGCAGTTAAAGGCAACTGGAAAGTAGTCGCGTTGCTATGTAACAGGCGGTAGATGAGCCTCCACTATGGCGTCCAGCCTTTTAACGTCCATCCATGTCAGAGAGCTAGTCTCTACCCAGGATGGAGGACCCATGACCTCACAACCTTGGACACGGATGAGCCTCACCTCCTACACAGCCTCATGTGAGGGGGAGACACCATCGGTCGGTTATGTAACCCAGCGGTTGAGTGTTCAGGGCGCCGGCCTCGCTCACCTCAACTCCGCCAAAGTGCTGCGCAGGAAGCACATTGCTCCACAGACCTCGTTAAAAGACACTAAATCAATTATTCAGAATAAATTATCAGTGTAGCCTGAGATGCAGGACAAAAGATGCATTATGTAAGAGGGTGTCGTGAATGTGAGTGCATCACCAGCTAGTTTGCCTCGTTGTCTTCATCGAATAACGGCTACACGGGGACTGCTTGCTGCTCCATCTCAGGCAAGACCAAGGCTGCCCTCCTCTTGTTGACAGGGCTTCTCTAGCGCAGAACATGTGTTCAACAGGATGCTCCATCGCTAAGGGACTGTGTTTGAGTGTGAGGACTAGCCAGCAGCGATGTGCACAACGCAGCCCTCCACCATGAAACCATCTCTGCCCCCTGACGCTCACTGAGTGAGAGCAGCTATTGTCTGCTCTAACAAATACATACCCACACACACACACTATTAAACAGGCTCTCAAACACAAAGAGGCTAAATCTATTTTATATATATATATATATCTTATATAATTTTTATTTCATATTTACAAAAACGATTGGCACAGTCATTTTAAGAAGAAGAATTGAAACCTGTAAAATGTGATCTGCATATTTCCGTGTCATGGCGTCCTATCCTAGGATAAAAATAACAATACTAATAATACTAATAATGTACATCGATAAAAGGCAAGCTCAAAATAAAGGCAATCTTGGCACATTGAGCAGGAAAACCCGTGTGATCCCAGACCGGGGTGATCTGCTGGGACCGTCTGTGATATGTGGTTCTGCTCCGGGGCGGCGGTCTGACTCCGCCCCCCTCCACCTTGGGGGGGGGGGGGGGGGGGGGTCACCGTTCGTGTTTGGGGGCGGCGTCCCCCCCCCGGTCCAACCCCGGCAGCCTGGTCCTGCCCAGCGCCTCCTTGGGCGCCACGTCCACGAAGAACTCTGCCAGCACGGGGCAGTGTCCGGACGCCACGCCGCCCCAGGCCCAGCCGTCCGGGATCCAGGGGTTGGTCAGGCCCTCCCGCACCACCAGGCAGCGGCCTGCAGGGGCAGCAGGGAGCACATCAGCACAACTCTCTCTTCAGCGCGAGGACAGGTCTAAAGCTAGACCTGTATCAAGGTGTCAGTCAGTCAGTCAGTCAGTCAGTCAGTCAGTCAGTCACCCCCCTTACCTGAGTGGATCTTCTTGAGCGAGCGGCTGACCCAGATGTTGTCCAGGCAGCGGGAGCCCTGGGGGCAGCTGGTGCTGATGTCGGTGAACTGGCCCGACGGCACCAGGGCACACAGCTTCTCCCTGCGCAGGGCGTCCGGCTCGCAACCCTGCGGCGAGGCGCCGAAGCCCCCCAGGAGCAGCAGGTTCTTCTCCCCTTCACACACAGACACACACTTTAATACCACTTATTCAGCGCAACAACTACAGTCACTGGGTCACCAAACCCATCATCACCCCCACAACCACTACCACCAGCAGGTCCTTCTCCCCGTCTCTCTCACACACACACACATAAACCCAGGGTTATCCAGCATGTTTTCTATCGTTTCTTTCTCCCATTTAAAAAAAAAAAGACGTCACGCGAGTTTCCAAACCCCTCCGTTAAAAAGGAAGGATGGATGTGGTTTAGTTTTACAGAAGCGTGTGTGCTGAGGAAGCAGGTCTCAGCGCGGCTCGAGGCCGATGACGCAGGGCTGCCGACTGACCTCGGAGCGCCTCCTGCAGGCTGGCCGACAGGGACCAGGCCTTGGAGTCATCAGAGGGCAGGCTCCGGCCGCCGGGCTCCCCGCCCGCGGGGGGGGTCGCCTGGAGGTTCACCAGCGCCAGCTCAGACGACCCGATCTAGGAGGACAGGGAGTGTGGGTCAGTTGGGTCCGGTGTTGGGGCAATGGGGGGAAAGGGGCCGTAACAGGTGTTCTGATAGACTTAAAGAATGAGATCACATGATAGCAAGATTATATAATAACCGAAAAGAAACACCCACTCCCACTGTGTGTGCAAATGTGATGACAGGCAAGATGGAACCCCTGAAACAACCATGGAAGAGATGCCCATATTGGACAGAAATGAGCCGGGGGCGGTATATAAACAGAGGCAAGCGCAGGCAACCAGAACTGATATTCCCTCAGAGCGATTTCACTCACGGATCTCTGACATATGACACCCAAATGATCCTGAATCCTCACTACAGCCTACAAACACATCTCATCTCAGACGGGCTGACCACCCTCACACACGACGACAACACACGCAGACAAACCAACAAAAACCAGCAGCGGCCGGAATACTAACCAGGAAGTGGGCCAGGAACGGGAGCGCGTGGGTGCCGTTGCCGTTGCCAACAGAGGTTCCCAGGACGGCAGCATCTTTCAGGTCGATACCAGAGGAGCTCTCCCAGAGAAAACCAGAGTAGCTGCTCCCCTGAACAGAGAAATTAAGGGTTTATAAAAGGTCTCATCTACAACACAGCTGATATTTTGGGTTCATCAAAAACTATTGATATACAAAATGTTATTATTGTGACGCTGATTAACTTAACCTTTTATTAAGATATATGTTGTAAATTATAGACTTACATAAGATTTTAAGGAAAAGGGCAGGAAGAGCAACTACACACCACACATACCATCTGGAGGTTCAGCTCCACTAGGAGTGGTACAATTGACTTCCAATTAATTATTAATTTATTAAGAGCTATCAAGGTATGAATGAAAATAATGATCCATGAAATCCAATATAATCTACTTTAGTTTCACTTCCCTGTTCCAGCTTCACGCTGGGGAAGGAGTGGGTGAAGTCTATTTTCACTGCCGGCTGTCAAAAATTAATGCATCCTCACGTGGGCAACGCAGTGACTCACATTATGGCGCACAGAGCAAGCTGAATGACGCTTTCAGACTATGTTTTGTGTACATTGTACTTCCTCAGTGACGGGGAGGGGGGGGGGGGGATTCAGACGTACAACCCAAGACTACGTTTATGAGCTGTCTGAGATGTATATTATTTCACTGTTGGGCACTCCTTGAGATAAGATTGGTGTGCAGTGGACATATCCCTCTGTGCTGTCTTATGATGTTTCCTGATCCACTTGACCACCACTTTATGTATACTTCACCCATTGTATCGTTGCCCTTTGTAGCGGTTGATCCTCCAAGTCTAAGAGAGCTGGGGTATCTGTGTAGTAGGAGCTGGGGTATCTGTGTAGTAGGAGCTGGGGTATCTGTGTAGTAGGAGCTGGGGTATCTGTGTAGTAGGAGCTGGGGTATCTGTGTAGTAGGAGCTGGGGTATCTGTGTAGTAGGAGCTGGGGTATCAGTGTAGTAGGAGCTGGGGTATCAGTGTAGTAGGAGCTGGGTTATCTGTGTAGTAGGAGCTGGGGTATCTGTGTAGCGGGGAGCTGGGGTATCTGTGTAGTAGGAGCTGGGGTATCTGTGTAGTAGGAGCTGGGGTATCTGTGTAGTAGGAGCTGGGGTATCTGTGCAGTAGGAGCTGGGGTATCTGTGTAGTAGGAGCTGGGGTATCTGTGTAGTAGGAGCTGGGGTATCTGTGCAGTAGGAGCTGGGGTATCTGTGTAGTAGGAGCTGAGCTGAGCCACAGGGTCTTAGAGGTGACCGCGCGTTGTGTGAGGACAGCCGGAGTGGCAGCGCTGCCCAGGCGCCAGATGGCCTAGTTCACCGTAATGATGTTCTCTATCGGAGGAGGAGGGCCTCCTACGAGGGCACTTCGCTGGAGATAACGCTGGCTTGTTGTTTAACATCTTTCTTATGCATCTTTCTTATGTTATCTTTCTGCTGGGGGGGATTAAGAGTTTGATACAGATGGCAAAATCCACTTTAAATGGATTTCACCAATTCTACTTTTTAGCTCCCAATACCAATTCCCGAAGTTGAGGAACAAGCAGATGGAGAACTGGTGGTGGCTATTTTCAATAACACAACCGAATCTTTTGATCTGTTCTCAGGCCGGTGCCTCATAGCATCGATCGGCGTCCGTGCATCCATATGTCAGCAGACCCCCTCGCACACGCAGCATGAAGAGTTATGGTGCGTTTCTGAAAACGGTAATCGCTTCCTGTCTCAATAGGGGAGATGACTCAATCTCAGCAGCTTAGCAACAAGAGTAAACAAGTCCTGCTTTGACTTCCTGTTCTCAGAACGGAAAGCCTCCGCAGGGCAAAGGGCGGTGAGGAACATCTGTCTGCAGGCTCCCTCCATCATCGCTGCTCCAGAACACCTGGATCGACCGGTCGTATTTCTAGAATACCTTGCTGGATCAAGCGGGGGGGGGGGGGGGGGGGGGGGGTGCTAGTATTGGGGGGGTTCCGGAATACCTTGCTGGATCGAGCAGGGGGTTCTAGAACACCTTGCTGGATTAACAGGGGTTTTTCTAGAATACCTTGCTGGAATGATCGGTCTGTTTTCTGGAACACCTCTCTGGATTGACCTAGGGGGATCTAGAATACCTTTCTGGACTGAGTGGGGGGGGTTTCACAATACCTTGCTGGATTGAGCGGTGGGCTTCTCAGACACGGCACACTTCCACAGCCCCCGCGGGCCCTTCCACTGGCGCACGCTGGCGAGCGTGCCCTGGTTCAGCTCCACGCAGAACTAGAGGAGAGACAGAGGGAGCAGCGTTAGCAAACCCTTGAAGTAGTTTCTAGCAGTTTCTCGGATTTATACAAAAATGTGGTCTGCAAATTAAAAAAGTGAAGCACCTCTTAGGCGACCAGGGGCGTCATAACTCGCAATCAAACAAACAGTCTTCCCCATTGTGTGATCAGTCACCAGTCCGCTTCAAAGCGGCCTAGGGACTTGAAACTTGGCGTGCTTGCTTATTAGCTTTGCCATATTCCATAAACATGTCAGCACGCTCATGGAATATTGTGCACATGACCAAACATGTCTTCTTCAGAAAATACCCATGCGGCTACACGTCTGGTTAGTGGTGCTGATGCTTTTAACTTTATGCCACTTTTAGCCAAAAAGCCACTGACCCTCACCACGTCTGCTTTCTAAAGACTCAACCCTTTCGTTTTCTTAAAACTCAAAAATACAAGTAAAATCAAACCAATAAGCAGATAACAATCACGTCCCATTAATAGCCTACAAATTAAGAGGAAGGAAGAGTGACAGAGTTGAGGAGAGTTCAGAAGCCGAAGGTTCCCGATCAGTCAGGCGTTGAAGGAGGGCAGTCTGACGAGGCACCAAAGCCCCCCATCATGGATCAGAGGTCCGATATGTTTGAAGAAAGGTGGCGTCAGTACTCAAGAGTTCAGCGAACCCTGGGTAGTAATGTTCAAACAGGAACCCAGAAACACGCAGCTCATCAGCTTTTGACCACATTTGCTGTAAGGGCAAAATATTAAAAGCTACGACTCAGAATGGGCTGACGGCAGCGTCTTGGTTCAACACGGGTCAAACCAGTGACCAGAGACAGGCCGGGGCGCGGGGTGACCGAGCGGTGAAGTGAGTGTCCTCAGATGACCCCCACTGCTGCTGGGTACACTGGGCCAGGGAAGAGTCAGTCACTGGGAGACCCCCACTGCTGCTGGGTACACTGGGACGGGAGGAGTCACACACTGGGAGACCCCCACTGCTGCTGGGTACACTGGGAGGGGAGGAGTCACACACTGGGAGACCCCCACTGCTGCTGGGTACACTGGAAGGGGAGGAGTCACACACTGGGAGACCCCCACTGCTGCTGGGTACACTGGGAGGGGAGGAGTCACACACTGGGAGACCCCCACTGCTGCTGGGTACACTGGAAGGGGAGGAGTCACACACTGGGAGACCCCCACTACTGCTGGGTACACTGGAAGGGGAGGGGTCACACAAAAACCCCCCTGCAGGGTTCCCTCTCATCACAAACCACCCCAACCCGAGTGACACCTGTCCCACGCTCCTCTCCCTCCCGTCCCCCCGCCACACAACCCAAGAACACTAATGACACCGTTAGGAAGCTGCCAACGAGCCCTGAAGCAGCTCCTCAGGAGGGAGGGGGCACAAGAGGACCCGGTGTCGGACCCCCTCCCCTTCAGAGGCAATGGCACGACGGCTATCTGAGCCCTTCAGCAAGGTCAGGTCGTACAGCTCAGCCACGTCTGTAATGTGAGTAGCTAACATGCATGACAGGTCCTCTAGGAGCTAACATGCTATAGCACCAATGACAGGTGCACTGAGGAGCTAACATGTATAGCAGTAATGACAGGTCCTTAAGTAGTTAACATGCATAGCACCAATGACAGGTCCTCTAGGAGCTAACATGCTATAGCACCAATGACAGGTCCTCTAGGAGCTAACATGCTATAGCACCAATGACAGGTCCTCTAGGAGCTAACATGCATAGCACCAATGACAGGTCCTCTAGGAGCTAACATGCTATAGCACCAATGACAGGTCCTCTAGGAGCTAACATGCATAGCACCAATGACAGGTCCTCTAGGAGCTAACATGCTATAGCACCAATGACAGGTCCTCTAGGAGCTAACATGCATAGCACCAATGACAGGTCCTCTAGGAGCTAACATGCATAGCACCAATGACAGGTCCTCTAGGAGCTAACATGCTATAGCACCAATGACAGGTCCTCTAGGAGCTAACATGCTATAGCACCAATGACAGGTCCTCTAGGAGCTAACATGCTATAGCACCAATGACAGGTCCTCTAGGAGCTAACATGCTATAGCACCAATGACAGGTCCTCTAGGAGCTAACATGCTATAGCACCAATGACAGGTCCTCTAGGAGCTAACATGCTATAGCACCAATGACAGGTCCTCTAGGAGCTAACATGCTATAGCACCAATGACAGGTGCTCTGGCAGGGTTGGCTGCTGATGCGGGCGGCCACCGCCACAGAACTATGCAGATGAAGTGCGTACCAGCACTCTAGAAGAATGGATTTGTGTGTGTGTGTGTGTGTGTGTGTGTGTGTGTGTGTGTGTGTGTGTGTGTGTGTGTGTGTGTGTGTGTGTGTGTGTGTGTGTGTGTGTGTGTGTGTGTGTGTGTGTGTGTGTGTGTGTGTGTGTGTGTGTGTGTGTGTGTGTGTGGCTGTGTTGAGACAGCCTACCGCGGGCAGACATCTTGAAGGAATATTTTTAGCATAGATTAGCCTCTGAGGGTTCAGCTGATACATTGACAAACACTGTAAGAAGAGACTGCTACCGCAAATGGGCCCCTGTCACTCGTGATTTAGTGATAGCAAAAACGTCCACAAGAGAAAGGTTCATCATGATGGCAGAAGCAGGCCTTGCCTATAGTGAAGTGTCTGATACACAGAGAACATGGCCCCACTGTTGAGCAGTCACACTCCAATCTACAGTCATAAAGATGATAGGCTGTCATCACTTGATTATGCTTACATAACTCACATGTGTTCTGTCGTTCTGTTTGCTGCTGATCTTTATCCGTCAGAGTTTTGCATTGACAATGTGTTCATTTAAATATAATAGTTGAAAGAGCAAAGCACTGTGGGTAATACAAAAGAAAACAACCTTTTAACAAAGGCTATATTTAAATGATTCATATTTATAGGAATTTGTATTGCAAAGAAATATTAAGTTTACGTGTGCAAAACACATATTAACACATGCATTGCAGATTTGAGTGCAGATATTGCTTTGCCTTACTTATAAAGACCCAAAGAAGAAAGGGTTTGATGCAAAGACAGAAGGGGAGCAGGGGGGCACCCTGAAGGGAACCGGCTTTATGTGGGACAACCCCAGCCTCAAGCAGGTCCCTGTATGTGGGACACCTCCCCTTCACAGGACCGTTGAGGTCCCTGTATTTGGGACATCCCCCCCCCCCCTTCACCATGGAGGTCCCTGTATGTGGGACACCCTCCAGATGACCCAGTTCCAGGCCAGTGTTGCTCTAGATCCAGCCCCAGCTACAGCTCTCCAAGCTCCCAGCACACAACCACAAACGCCCCCCCCCCTCGGAAATTGGTTCAGATGCGCAGAAATGTGTGCGATATTAAAGTGGTTAGTGTGATTTAAACGCTTCAAATGCTTAATTTTAACGCAGTAGGTCATGATAGCGGGCAGTTAATGTTATTTACGATATCCCATCAATAAATGACATGATCATAACTCCAAATTTGTATCCCAACATGGTTCGGTGTGACTGATCTCTTCCCAGTGTGTAGCCCAGGACTCCTTCTGGGTCCTGAAGTGTTTGAGTTACCTTGTCCAGCGCCTCGCGGTCCAGCAGGTCCTGCACCGCCAGCACCTTGATGCTGAGGAGAGAGAGAGAGAAGAGTGTTACACAGGCAGTCACTGACGGATCTCCATAGTAACGGTCATCCAGCACCTTGATGCTGAGGAGAGAGAGAGAGAAGAGTGTTACACAGGCAGTCACTGACGGATCTCCATAGTAACGGTCATCCAGCACCTTGATGCTGAGGCGAGAGAGAGAGAGAGAAGAGTGTTACACAGGCAGTCACTGACGGCTCTCCATGGTTTAACGTCAACCAGCACCTTGATGCAGAGAGAGAAGAGTGTTACGAAGGCGGTCACTGACAGATCACCATGGTTACGGTCACCCAGCACCTTGATGTAGAAGAGAGAAGGGGCCAGCGGGCTGCCTGATGAGAAGAGGGCTGGAGGTTAAGGAGGTTTGTCATCTGCGATTATGTAGAATTGGTGTAGCTTAAAAACATTTCGAAAACATCACGTACACACAGAAAACCACCCTGCTGTCTGCGATATTTATCTGTCTTCCTCGGTGCAGTGAGTATTACAGCCTCTTCAAAGTTTGCTTTGGCAATAGCGAACATGGATTGCATGGTTGTGAAGTAGTAGAGGCCAAAGGTCATCATCGTCACGGGACCGATCCAGCGACGCAGCAAGCGAGGGAGGAGCTCCATGAAGCCGTGAATAGGAAGTAATAAATACTAATAAACTCTATGATGAACATTGATCGGGGGATATGTGCCAGAAAAACCGATCGATGCTATGAGGCACCGGGGGGTGGTAACGCAGGTTAGTGGCAGCTGAACCGACTCCCTCTTTGATAAAGCTCCATCATAACTAAACATCCATGAGTAATGCTCATCATCCCATGGAGGAAGGGCGGGTAGTCCAGTAGGGGTGGCCATGGGGTCACACCCCATCGACTGGTCCTGCTTGGTAGGACGTCTCCAACCTCTTGGGCTTCAAAATAGTCGTTCTCAGATACAACGGTTTCTTTTCTCAGGAGAGGCAGACCTATGGATGGACGGGGGCCCCCCGACGGCATGAGCCTTGGGGCAGGAGCCTGGGGCCCCCCCGAGGGCAGGATCCTGGGGGACCCCCGACGGCAGGAGCCTGGGGGCCCTAGGGCAGGAGCCTGGGGGCCCTAGGGTAGGAGCCTTGGGGCAGAAGCCTGGGGGCCCTAGGGCAGGAGCCTGGGGGCCCGGTGCTGACACAGGAGTTAGGAGCAGAGCGGGGGGAGGCGGGTAAAGAAGGCGGTCATGTGGAAAATTCCGGTTGAGCAGCAGTTTGTTGTGCGTGGACACTGAGTTAGAGTGTGTGTGTGTGTGTGTGTGTGTGTGTGTGTGTGTGTGTGTGTGTGTGTGTGTGTGTGTGTGTGTGTGTGTGTGTGTGTGTGTGTGTGTGTGTGTGTGTGTGTGTGTGAGTCCCTGGCACTCAGAGTGCCATCCAGGCACTCGCTGCTGCCAGTTCTGCTGCCTCTGTAGAATACCTCTAGGTCCATGACCACCAGGTAGTTGATATGCACAAAGCATGCCCCCCAACGCCCCGTAGCCACCCAGCAACCCCCGCGCTTTGGTAGCCAAACCCGCCTCTGATGAAGTGGGAGAGAGTGAAAGAGAGTACAGCCACACAGACAACAGGGGAGAGGGAGATATGCAGGGATGGCGAGACAGCAGCAGAGACAAGCCGAGAGACAGAGGAGGAGGAGGAGGACATCGCCCCGCCAAGGTCACTTCACAGTCTGGATCAGGGGAAACAAGGCTGCAACACACACACACACACACACACACACACACACACACACACACACACACACACACACACACACACACACACACACACACACACACACACACACACACACACACACACACACACACACACACACACACACACACACACACACACACGTAGTTGGAGGTGTTTGCATTTGTTTGTACCCGAGCTTCTGTCCAGCGGGCCCCATAAGGCCCAGATTAACTCCTTTGTCTGTTTCCCTCTCCGGGCTCCAAACGTCCCCTCTGGGAGACACTGGACATGTTTAGCAGGACCAGAGGCCTCGACGCCCTCCAGGACGGCTAATCACCCAATGGGAGGGCCCCTTTCTGGGGTTGACCCCGGGCAGTAGGAAGGGCGTCCCAGGCCTGGGGCTCCGGAGCCTGTGTGTTCTGAAAACAGGATCTCCCACACCGGGCTATTTACAACTCCGGGATCAGACTGCCTTACGTGATCCGGATCGCTGGAAGGTGTTGCATAACACGGCTCAGCGGCTCAGAGAGGAGCTGAGCGGACTGGAGGGAACCGGACAGGGAGTGGCCAGGGACCGGGCGTGGCCAGGGACCGGGCGACCGGGCGGGGGCAGACAGGGGATTAGAGAGGTGAGAGTTGGGTGAGAGGGTTGGGTCTCATGTTCAGATTAATCTGCATTGATGGCATCAGGACTGGTGTTGGGAGTTGTCGCTTGCATAACGAGGGGATTACAACAGTAACGCAGGGTGAAATGTGTCCATTTGTTTTCATCAGACTGCGAGGTTACAAATCACTGAGCCACTGCCCTGACCAAACCTGGTCTTAAAGCAGCCCTCCCTACCCCGGCCTTTCACTCAACAAAACCACCCCCACAGCAAACTAACCTGCCATGCTAGGGTTAGCATGATGGCCCTGAATACTGGAGAGCTGGTACAGTGTTTTACTTACAAGTCCTAGTTAACTACCCTCCTCTTCTCTCCTGCCACTCGGCCGGTCAGCAGGTGGTCATGGATGGGGGACCTGGGGGTATAGCTGCACCCGTTCTTTGGGCTCTTATTTCCACAGAGTCCCCCCCCCCCCCCCACGCAGTCGTTCACTGAGATCTCAACCAGCAACCGCCCACGGTGGGACCGACCACCACATATTCAGACGCCTAGAAACCATAGAGTGAAGTATGAAGAAGTGGCTTCAAGGTGGAGGGACGGTAACCCCAGAACACATCCAACATTCATGAGTTAATGACAGAGTCAAGCACCCAGAAACTAACGAGTGAAGTCTGAGGCTTCAAGGTGACAGGAACGGTAACACCAGCACACATCCAACATTTATGAATTAATGTCAAGTCACTTATTTTAGCAACAGCCCCCGGAGCTGTGAACTGGAGTTATGAAGCAGGCTCGCCTTCCAGGGCTCACACGTACACGTCCTTCAGCGGCTCCAATGTCAGAGGACCCGCGTTCCAACGGGCCCTGCAGTGGTCTAGGGACAGATATATCTAAACGTATGGAGGATACATGTATACATACACACTGTGTGTCTATGGGAGCTGCTGGTATAAGGGGTCTCGCTGGCTAGCCCACTGCCCGATCAGAACGCCGACACCCGACTGTTGAACACCAATCTTGGCTGATTGACATCCGTCACATCTATATCAGAGGCAATGTCAACCATTAACCTGGTCTTAGCAAACCAGCCAAATCATAATTACTGATTACTTAGCGTTTGGCAAGAGAACTCCTAGGGCACCGATTAAACCAGTCTCCTCACAGTTTAGTTTTGGGTTAAGATTTAAAGGAACTTGATCTGTCTGATTATCAGTCTGGTTAAAGATTTTTTTTCTACTGCAACATTGTGAATGAGATTAGAGTCATAGCGATTTATTGGTGGTCCACTATTGGTCCATCACAGATACAGTATAGCTTATCAGCGTATAGGTTTGCCGATATGCGCCGATATGAAAACTTTAGTAATGATGTTGGTTAATAAATGTAATGACTCATTTATAAATCCTTTACTGAACTTCTAAACGCTTTAACCGAGCACGTCCATGTAAACGCTCTAACAGTTCTACATCCTGTTCAACTTCTGTGTGGGGGTCCGTAGCTCCTCCCCCTACAGGTCAGTAGCTCCTCCCCCTGCAGGTCATTGGTTCCTTTAGCCCATGGTTTTAAGGCGATGTTGCTGTTGCCCGAAGCATTGCTAAAATCTCCTGTTGACAGAAGGCCTTGTCCCAGACCAGGAAGTCCTGGTCAAGACACCAGCAGGGACAGGGTATTGATTGGTACCAGGTAATGTGCGTGCTGTGACAAGTGACCCCTGACACCAATGGGTTTGAACAATGTTCCCACTGAAGGTGTACAGTTTTCATTGTCCAATGCTGCAGCTCAAGATGTTTCCAAACAAAGGCTTTGACCTCTGTGCTCCTGGAACGTTTGAGGATCTAACCAAGGACAGCAATAGTGTATGTCTGTCTGTCCGTCTGTAAAGCAGCCTTTTGTTATTAAATCTTTGTTTCGTGTAAAGCTTGACAAATTTGCTGATAATATAAACATTTGAAATATTATATTGCAATATTCAAACGGAGTATTTGAATAGGGGCTTCTACTTTTTAGATTTTTAACACTTTAAACCATTAAGTATGGGCGCATGTGCGTGCGTGCCCACTGTATTCAGAGACAGGCGTGTTGATGTTGCAGGTGATGATCACATTAAGAGAGTGATAGAGAGCTTTGTGAGCGGCCATCAACGACTGAGTGATTGGAGGAGCAGAGGCCTCCTCACTCTCTCCCTCTGTGATTACGTTAACTCAAACCCTGCCCTCTGAGAGCACTGAAGTGTGACCAGACCTTCCATCTCTCTGTGTTTGTTTTATGAGTGTTCTCGCTCTGGCCGAGGAAGGGGACATCCGTCCTTTGTGCTGGTGGTGATCTACCCTAGGTCAGAACCTTTACAGGACCTTTAGCTCTAGGAGCAGCCAGACACACACACGTCTGTCTCCCAGAGAAGGTTCTCAGGGGTCAAGGGTTAATTAGAGACAGATGTTGAAGTTAAAAAGTAAATCCTTGTAATGTGGCAAAACAAATTACTTTGCTTACGGTCAGCTGGGAAATTAATAGTTCTATCAAATACAGCCACAACAAGATTATATTTATATTATATTATATACATTGGTGCGACCTCTGAAACAAAAAGAACCGTCGACATTTGACCGGGCATTGCTCAGATGGTCCATGTAAAACAAATCTTGAAAGAAACAATTACAGAACGAGAGAAGAGTTCTGTCCCGTTGAAACAAAACACAGAGTTCAGTCACCAGATCAGAAGGGCCAAACCCTGCAACACCAGCGCTCTAGAGCCCTCAGCATGTGAACCCATTACAGTCCGCAGGCTGTGTGTTTGTTTTGCATTGTCATGAGTGGACCCAGTCTGAGCTGATAACCTGTAATAACCCCGCTGCCTCACACCGCCAGCACGGATCTGGGCTTCCTCCGACAGCCTGCAGACGAGTGGGCGTGTCCGTGTAGAACGTCTCCCTCTCTCAACACAACCATCATGGGATCTTGTGATTGATCGCAAGCTAGTGCTGTGCAAACACACACGCCTCCACGCAACCTTTACAGGCTGCTGGGCCGGACGCCTGGAAGTCAAACGGCTGCACTCACTGGAGATGGGCTGGAGACATATGGTCTTGGGGGGTCTAGATCCAGGGGAGACATGCAGGCCTGGGGGGGTCTAGACCAACATGCAGGTCTGGGGGTACAGACCCAGGGTAGATATGCAGGTCTGGGGCTCTGTGTTCAGTTTGGCTCAGAATGTTAGTTTGCGTTGCCTAGCCGGTTTAGTTATCGTACATGAAATCCCCTGACACTAACGTGTTTACACACAGGAAACAACGTGTCCCAAGAAGACTAAACATGTTCAGCGCAAACCCTCACGTTAGTTGTACTCACTCGTTCTCCAGTAGTGTCATACACACGACCTCTTTGACGCCAGGGTTGTTGGCCTTTTCACTGGAGCAGCGCTGAAGGTCCCAGGTGGCCAGGCGCACCGCGGCCCGGCCGTCCCGCGGGCCCGGGGCCGGCTCCACGCGGGGCCGCAGGGACACCATCTGCGTGGGTCCTCCCGGCGGGAGGTCGAGGTCTTCGCTCCGGAGGCTGAACGAGGTCGGGCTCGGATGGGACCGACCCGTGTAGGTCAGCCCGCCGTTGGTATTGGTGGACGGAGTTCTTGAGCGCACCACAAACACCTGGAAACGGATCTTGTCCAGTAGGGAGCAGTTTATGTGCTCGACCCGAACCAGGTCCTCGATGCTCTTGAACGGGCCGTGTTGGGTCCGATAGGCGACAATGTTCCGGGCGATTTTCTCAGTGATGCCGCGGATGCTCATGAGCTGCGGCGGCGTGGCGGTGTTGATGTTCATGCCGCTGCAGGAGGACATATGCTCCGGGTCTCTCCGCAGGGAGGACGGGGAGTGCTGCGACGAACTGGTCCTACTCGACACGCAGATCTCCACTTTAATAATCTCCAGTTTAGTGGCGCCGATCCCACTCACCAGCGCTAGGTCCTCCACCTTCTTGAAGCCCCCGATGCAGTCCCGGTACTCCACGATGCTCCGCGCCACGGGGCGGTTGACCCCGGGCAGGGTCATGAGCTCTTCCTCCGTGGCCGTGTTGATGTTCAGCCGCTCCTGGTTCACCATAATGTTGCCGAAGTTACACGCGGCGCTGAATTTGCGCTTGCTGCCGTAGCTGAAGTCCGTGGGGTCCCTCGGGATGGACCTGTGGCAGCCTAGGTTCCCCCCCATGGTCCGGGACGATCAGGTCCCCAGACCGGGTCTCGACACTCCAGACCGCTGCACACCGACCTGGGGTCGCATGTGGGGTGGAGAGGTACTCGGTGGTAGTAGGTCGTCTCCTCTCCTGCTATGTAGTCTGCATTCCTCCGTCAGGCACGACTCCACACGCAGGTGGAGGTGGAGGTTGAGGTCTCTTTTCAGACCGTAGCGTCGTAGTCCAAAGATGAGCAGAAACCCAACAACCAGTCCTGCTGCCCCGCGTGGCGCATAATCCCCACAGCCTTCCCTGTCCCGGGCAATCAGATACGAAACGACGCGAAGGAAAGCGTGTGCGCTGTTCTCCAACGTCCACCGTGTCTACCACCACAATGACTGCTGCTACACCACCGCTCCTCGCGGACGGTCTAGTAGTTGGAGGCAGAGGGGGCGTGTCCTGCGGTGTGTGGCAACGTTTAGAAACGATTATCCTGCAACGTCATCCCATGTCCTCCTTGCTTGTCTGGCTGTCATGCTGCGTGCTGCGTGCACAGAGGACCGCTGGAACCACTGCAGCCTGAAGCCCACAGCCTGCCGAATTACCCGCAGCCTCATGGTTGTTCTTCGTTCATTTCCGCTCACATCAAACAGGAACCGCTGTTCATTTGAACGAATCTTCCCCCTGAATTGAAGTGAGCGCTATAAAGCTCATAATGAAACAACCGTCCGCCTGAAAGCCTTCTCATCAGCACGTTCATAGGCTGCCGCTGACACAACGAGTCGGACTCAATGATATCCTTTAAATTGGTGGGATACTTTTATGCATAGCCTATACAGTTCCGACTATAATCTATTCCCCCTGAAGTGTGAAAGGTTCCAGTCAGGATATAACATTGTGTCATTAACTTTTCTTCAAATCTCATCCTTTTCATCAAACCACAACTACAACTGTTCGACCACTATCTACAGCTATCTTCTAGTATAGCCTACATGTTTATGAAGCCTTCCACAGAGGTGTCATGTAGGACAAACACAGGGTGGCCCATTCCACTAATGATGGCTCTGCTCCTTCATGAACCAGAGCACATAGCAGACTGAGATGGGGAAGACGACGTCTCCTACTTCAGAACCAAATGAACCACCCACTGGACGTGGAACCTGAGAGCAAAACAGGACAACACAGTAGATCCACAAGAAGAACATGTTGTAGGATCATTGAAGAAGAACATGTTGTAGGATCATTGAAGAAGAACATGTTGTAGGATCACTGACGAAGAACATGTTGTAGGATCATTGAAGAAGAACATGTTGTAGGATCACTGATGAAGAACATGTTGCAGGATCACTGATGAAGAACAGCGTTATTACTGATGAAGAACATGTTGCAGGATGACTAATAGAGAACATGTTGTAGGATCACTGATGAAGAACATGTTGTAGGTTCACTGATGAAGAACATGTTATTACTGATGAAGAACATGTTGTAGGATCACTGATGAAGAATAGAATCACTGATGAAAAACATGTTATTACTGATGAAGAACAAGTTGTAGGATTACTAATGAAGAACATGTTGTAGGATTACTATTGGAGAACATGTTGTAGGATTAAGAACATGTTGTAGGATTACTGATGAAGAACATGTTGTAGGATTACTGATGATGAACATGTTGTAGGATTACTGATGAAGAACATGTTGTAGGATTACTGATGAAGAACATGTTGTAGGATTACTGATGAAGAACATGTTGTAGGATTACTGATGAAGAACATGTTGTAGGATTACTGATGAAGAACATGTTGTAGGATTACTGATGAAGAACATGTTGTAGGATTACTGATGAAGAACATGTTGTAGGATTACTGATGAAGAACATGTTGTTGGATTATTTATTCTAGGAGATGGGCGCTCAGTATCTTGTGAGAAGCATACTTGATAGGTCCTTTACCAGCCACATCGCTGCAGCATGATCCTGTTCATTCATTTTCTCCCCCTTTTGCAGTCAGTTAGTCAGTCAGCTTGTCCATTAGGCAACCTGTCATTCAGTCAGTCAGTCCGCCCGCCAGTCACCCTGTCGGTCTGTCAGTCCGTCCGTCCGTCCGTCCTTGCTGAAACCTCCCCAGAGCAATAGGAATGGTAGGAGGAGGAGCACTGAGAACATGTGCAGCGTGTGACTGTCTGTCTTGTCTGCACTTTAACATCCCGGGTTTAATGTGCTGTTAAATCCCTTCTGCAGCGGACTGTAATCCCCTCTGCCATGTGGCATTAAAGTACCCTGAACCAGCATGGTGACCCTCTCCGGCCCCAGGGAGCATCACATGGTTTACCTCATTTGAATCTTGATTGCAGCATTGGACCGGGGAGGTGGGGGTCTCAGGGGGGCTGGGACAGGTCCTGGTCCTGGTCCCAGCCACTCCATGCTGTCTCTCCACACCTCCCAATCTCAACCCAAACACTGAGCATCTCACAGGGAGACACCACAACCTCTGGGACTCGGGGATTGGCGGGGTTCTACTTTAGCCCAATCACGTTCCCAGCCTCCATTTAAATAATCAGACTCTACTTCTTGAGGAAGTTTAGGTTCTTTAGTGTGTGTGTGGGAAGATGTTGCAGATCTTCTTCACCCTGTTGCGGCAGGGGGAGTTATTTTATGCAGCCATCTGTTGAGGCAGCAGCGTCAGAGCCGCTGAACGGTGATGCAGCAGGCTCTGTGCTAGCCCGGAGCCCCTGCTGTTGTTTCAGAGAAGGACGCTGCGCAAGCGGCTCAACGTAATGCACGACACCACAGACCCCCCATAACCCACTTGGGGAAACAACCTTCAGCTGCACTGCAGTGAGGTCCCTCCTTCAGGTCACTCACTGCACCAATGAAGTCCTCCATTAGGTCCTCACTGCAGCATTGACCTGCAGGAGGACCTCACTGCATCAGTGAGGTCCTCCATTAGGTCCTCACTGCAGCAGTGAGGTCCTCCTGCAGGTCCTCAGATTTCTCCTCTGAGCGGTATAAACATTGTAAAGTAAATCCACACATAAATATCAGTACTTTTTGTATTTATATATATAGTCATTCTGTGCTGTGTCTTTGAACCTATCTTGTTGTGTGTGTTTTTCCAAGTCATGTGCGTCCTTTGTATTTGTGTGAACGGCTGCTGCAACACTTTGATTTCCGTTTGGGGATCAATGAAGTTCTCTGTCTACAACACCTCCTTTACTGAGAGCCCCAGCAGGCCCTGACAGCAGCCCACCGCTACGGTCGGCCCCCTGTCAGCCGGCCAGTGCTGGAGGGCTTCCAACACCACCAGAAGGGGGGGGGGGGGGGGGTCATTGTCAGATGAGCAATTACTCTATGAATGTCGAGTGTGGATGTGCCAACAGAGAGGGCACATCCACACTGTCACCAGCTCCACAATACGATGAGGCTCACTGGGAGAGGGAGAGGGAGGGAGACAGAGAGGGGGAGGGAGAGGGAGAGGGAGAGAGGCAGAGACAGAGAGAGGGAGGGAGACAGAGAGTGGGAGGGAGACGCAAAGGGAGAGGGAGGGAGACAGAAAGGGAGAGACAGAGAAGGAGAGAGAGGGAGACAGAGAGAGAGACAGAGAGAGGGAGGGAGACAGAGAGGGAGAGAGAGAGTGGGAGGGAGACAGAGAGGGAGAGAGAGAGTGGGAGGGAGACAGAGAGGGAGAGAGAGAGTGGGAGGGAGACGCAGAGGGAGAGCGGGAGGGAAGGTATAAAGTCTACATCCAAACTCCCCACTCACATACAAAAGTACACTTCAGAGGAGCTTTAGATTTGCATTCCCTGATATTACATTAAGCTCTGAACAGGGTGCTGCCGGTCGAGTTGAACATAGTCCTGTGGTTGGTTAGGGAACAGACTGTGGCTGGGTGCACCTTGGATGGCTGAACCGCGGGACAGCCAACTCACTCTGCCCCAGGGCTGGAGTTTGGCACCCTGCTCATTAGCATTCAGCCGATGTGCTGGAGAAAGGATCTAAGGTCAGGTCTGTGTCTCAGCCAGGAGTCCAAAGGGTCTTTACAACACAACCCATAATTGACTGAGCGCTTCATGGACTGCGGCCTCAGAACTGCCATTGTCGACATACAACAGGGCAGTGTCCACATTGGTCCTCTGATCTCACATCACTGTCCGTCTCCTTCATTAAGACCTGCAATGTATTTCAACCACAAAGGGACAAACTCACCGGCCTCCCTGTCCTAAAGTCCCCGTGTTTGTGTTACTCTCAGCTCCTGGATACCCGACTGGCCAGTAGTAGCCAGTAACTCAACAATGCACATCTTTGTAAACAGTTTCTGAGAAACGGGGCACTAATTCGATTGGTTTCCCCTGAGCTACCTCGGACCACGTGAGATCTCTCCCCATGTGGTCCGTGGCGGCGGCGGCCCACTCCATCTCCAAGCGATTGGTTGAGGTGCTTCTTGACTCAGGTGACCAGACACCACGCCAGGCCAATCAGACGAGGAGAGTCGGAGAGGTCCTGAGCACCGTGGCAGGAGGCCAGCAGCACCGGTCCAAAGGCTCTGTTTGGCCAGAGCACACTGGAGGGAGAGGGGCCTCTCAGAGGGAGGAGGAGAACCACCAACTCAACCCAGGGCCTCACATGCTCACTAAATATCAATACAATTGGATTTTGGTAAAATATACCAGCCAGGCAAAAGTTTCAATAAGATAATTATTTTACCTTCATCTATCGATCATTGGCTGTTAATTGTTAATTTTGGACCCCACACACACAATCTATGTCTACACCCATACACGGTATGTTATATTTTGCACAACCCGCCTTCGGTGTCAGCAGAGCTAGAGACAAAGCTTTCAAGCTCAGTGACCTTCCATGCATTTATTTCGTTTTTTGTGTCTGCTGTTGCAAGAGCCCAGAAGTGGGCGAAAGGTTGGGGGTGATTACGCTACAGTGAAAAACATGAGATGGCATAATGCACTCTGCACAAATGCTGGCTGTGCTATCACCTGCGAAAGACCGCGGTTTAAAGTTCAGAGGGTGCCTGACCTGTGCTGTGCCTACTGGGCAGGTGCGTTCGTTTACCGAGAAGGCAGCCGTCGAGCATTACTTCTGGGACACCATGACCCACATCTCGAGGTTGACCCCGCACTTCCTTCCTTCCATTTTTATCATCAATAACCTGAATCAACAAACCCATTATTGTGAGATGGTTTTGGAGGGTGTTCATAACATAAGTAACTAGCGTAACTAATGAAGCGCATCCAATGTAGCGTCACCTTGTTGATAAAGGCTGTGTGATATCGCCCTCTGCTGGACGTTAGAAGTTTGACTCAAGAATATAGGTCAAACATTTTATCTCCCGCATCAGTTTTATTTCTGTGACTGTAGAGTAAAAACTTAGCAAAAAAGACGGTTCAATAAAAAGGAGTTAACTGACAGCAGCGAAAATACTAGTTGATGAAGACGAGGCAGGGATTCCCACGCCTTCATTGCGGCATGGTAATCCTGCCTCAAGGCAGGGTTACCCAGGCTTCAGCGCAGGGGTTACCCAGGCCTCAACACAGGGTTACCCAGGCCTCAGCGCAGGGGCTACCCAGGCCTCAGCGCCGGCGTTACCCAGGCCTCAGCGCAGGGGCTACCCAGGCCTCAGCGCCGGCGTTACCCAGGCCTCAACAAAGGGTTACCAAGGCTTCAAGGCAGGGGTTACCCAGGCCTCGGCACAGGGGTTCCAAGACCCACCCCAGAAGGGTTTCAACATGAGCGCTGATTGATATCGCTGGTCTTCGTTCTCGCTTCTGACCCTTTTCTTTATTTACACTCAGCACATCAGGAGATAAAGGAAGGACAGTGATGGGTATTGTGAAACGGAGCAGGGGGTTAACATTTGGAGAGCTACAGTATATAAAGAAAGAAAAAAGGATTGCACAGAAGTATGAAGACATCAGAGGACCTGGAGTTAAACACCGATGTCCAAGGTTATATAATTTAAATGGAAGTCAAGGAAGAGAATAATATCTTGGCTGGGCAAGAAGGATAGCGATGTAACTGAGTCAAAGGTAAAAAGGTAAAAAAACATTAAAAAACAATGCCTGAGGGTAGGAAGTCCACTGCGGTCACCGGTGGGCTATAAAGTGAAGAAAGAAATATAACTTTCTCTTTGTCTTTTGACATTTGGCATTTAACAAACAGACGACACAGCTCTAATGAACCGAGGCGGTAGAACGATTGTACAACTCTCTCGCAGCAGTCTCTGAATATCTGGTGAAGAGTTTCTTTGGATCCTGAAGGGAGAGGAGGGGAGCAGGGTGGCTTTGAGGTCTGCAGGTCTGGGCTCCGCCCCCAGCCCGCCGTCTTTGGCTCGTCGCTCCGTGGCGTGCTGCTGCAGGTCAGACGCTGGGGTCGTGGGGCGGGACGTGGACCGGCCCCGGGACAGGGCGATGGAACCCGGGAGGCCGTCCCGCCGGGAATTAAAATATCTTCTTCTTTTTGTTCTTCTCCAAGGTCCTGCAAAGGATCAGGCAGACCAGGGTTCAGGAACACCCCCTGACCATGGAAACCCCACCCATCACTTATCACTCATCACCCCGACCACGCAAAGGCCATGTTGAATCTAGGGATGTGAATCTCTTAAACGCAAAAAAACAACTACCTGCTAAGTAGTTCCAGTCAAATTGTCTGTTCAGCCTTCAAAACGAGAGCTGGTAAATTGGTAAAAAAATATAGTCTTTGACCCTCGGGACGAATAATTTAATATTCTGACCCATCCCTAGTTGAATCTATCTCAAAATAATTGAGTCTGAACACATCTGGTGTCAACACATCCGGTCTGAACACATCTGGTGTCAACACATCCGGTCTGAACACATCTGGTGTCAACACATCCGGTCTGAAGACATCTGGTGTCAACACATCCGGTCTGAACACATCTGGTGTCAACACATTCGGTCTGAACACATCTTAAGAAGAAAATTTCATGTTGCATCAAAATAAGATTCAGCCTATTGATTTGGTTTAGGCTTGGGAAAGCTGACCAAACAATAACAAACCCCAGTTTAAGTCGAGTCCAGAGTAAGATTCCTCCTCACGGCCCCTGGTGATTCAGCACCTCCCCTTAAGAGGGCAGCAGCCCCCAGAATGAGGGCAGTGTGCAGGGTGGCTCTGTGAGCGGGTTACCTGGAGGCCTCCAGCTTCTGCTGCTCCAGCTGCCTCTGCTGGGCCTCCCACTGGGCCTTCTCGTCCTCGTGCTGGCGCCTCTTCTCCTCCAGCTCCCTGTGCTGCGCCTCCAGGTTCCTCTTCATCTGCTCGTGGCGCCGCTGGAGCTGCACCGGGACCGCATGCTAACCATTAGCACCTTCTAGTGATCATCCATAACTTTATTGACACAGCGACCTTCATGCAGGAAATTGCAGCCTGGAGAGCATCCTGATCACGAGAGCTCACATCCTGTTGGGCTGAGTTGACTCCATGCCATGCTTACTTGAGCGTGACTGAGATAACTCACGCTAACGTCAACACTGTTTAGCCAGCGTCTGCCTGTATTTCCTTCAATTACGACGCAGTCCCTGAGTACATGGGCATTTCAGGAAACTGATCAGTGTGGCGAAACAGAAGGTCAGGTGACCAGGAGGCTCTGCAGGCTCAGCTCAAAGGGCTTCACGTTTTAAAAAGGGGCAGTAGGCAGGAGTTAAGCGCCATCATTTGAGTGATACTTCACTTATAGCTCCGCTATAAGTGAGTGAAATGTTCTGAAAAGATCTGTTCTGGTTGACCGCACGCCTGCGTCTGTGTGAGACTAATCCTGGTTCATTCCAGACTAATAAGGACATCTGATTGGACTCGATTTGTTTAGGGAATCCATCCTGCCTGTCAATCACAGGTGCTTGAAGTGCAACACTGACTTCCTCCCTCAACATGGAGAGGAAGAGAGAGAGAACGGCACGTTCGAGTTCTGCTCTAGTCTCTTTCCAACTCTGGAATATTACCTACAGCAGCTCAGTCAGAGTTTGCATTAGAGTGATTTAAAATGGATTCAATCCCTCCTCCTCCCCCCACTGATGGTATATCAAGCGCACCTCAGCCTCGGAGTCTTTGAGCTTCTGGATCTTCTCCTTGACCTTCATCTCGAACACCTGTTCCATTTCCATCTCCATCTTCTTCATCTTGGAGACGTGCTCCCTCCTCTCCTCCTCCATCTGGGCCAGAGGACTCCTGGGGACACGCAGGAGAGAGGAGCATTCATATCGACGTCGGGAAGAGCCCGTTCCACAAGCTAAAAGTCCTCCCTGTGTTTCTGAGCTGCTTGTCAGAATGGACGGTTAGCAACGACCCAGGGGTACAGTAACGCACCACATAGAGACAGCGAGGGAACATGGGAGGACTTTCACTTTGTGAACCAGGAGAGCCACTGTTCAACATGAGTCAGAACACCAGGTGCATTAAGCTTCGGACACTAGGCACTGTGCACCAGGGCAGGTCTAAGGCCGCAGGAGCAGGTCTAGGAAAGACACAAGGTGTGGAAGACCCCAGCGGGCTCAGGAGGAGAGGATAGACCACCAACGGGGCGGTGAGAATAGCTGCTAGGATGCACAGAGAAATAAGAGAAATGCAGTTCCTTTAATATCGACACATTTAAAAACATTGCCATCTCCTCAATTTGAACAAATGTTTCATCCAGAAGGTCAGAAGATCTTTCAGAGGCTTGGAGTAGACGGGTTGGGACGTGAGAGGAAGGGGGGGGGGGGGGGGGGGGGCAGGGAGAAGGTGTAGGGGGCACAGCTCTGGGAAACCAGCCAAGAGAAAGCAAGATAAAAACATGAACCCAAAACAAACTTACATGCCGTCATCCGTCTGGTTTCTAGAGATCAGAAACAGAAACAGAAAAACACACAGGCTCTCGTCATGCTGCAAACGGCCCCATGCGTGAAGACAGCTCAGCATGTCAGCAGGAGCTGGTCATAGAGTTAGACGGGTGCTCCAGCCTTTGGTATTGGTAAGGTGTGTTAAGGTGTGTTAAGGTGTGTTAAGGTGTGTTAAGGTGCTGTTAAGGTGCGTTAAGGTACTGTTAAGGTGTGTTAAGGTGCGGTGGACAATTGAACACCAAGTACCTCTCATGACAGTGGAGGGCCTTGGTCACTGAGGCTATGGTGGGCTTTGATTTAAGCTTCCAATGGTTGAAAAACAAACAGCTACTTTCTTTCAAATGATAGAAACATTGTCTTATGGGCATCCGTCTCCAAATAACAATAATAGAGTGTAGTTTGACAGGAAGGTCTCAGCCAACTCTCAGCTATGAGAATTGGACCTCTGTAAAATGTATTTATTTGAGTTTCCTGTGCCTGCCTCTGTAGGAAACCGCCCCCTGGCCGATCCCTGACCAATCATCTCCTCCCAAATTGGTTTGGGAATTCCATCGTGGGTGGCACTGGCAATCACAGGTGCCTGAATGCAACATGCAATCATCAGTGGTGGAGAAACGCAGAGAGGATGAGGTCTGAGAGCCCCTGGACTGAGACCCTCTGGAGTGAGGTCTCTGTGTGGCCCTGACCCCCAGACCCCCAGACCCTGACCCCAGACCCAGAGCAGCGCTCCTCTGGAGAGGTGTGCGGTGAGGACCTACTTGGTGAGCTGGCCCTTGTTCCTGTTGTTGTCCACGCCGTTGTAGGTGACGGCCGCCAGCTTGCGGCTGCGGTAGTTCTCGTAGTGGACGTTGTTGGTCACGTCCTTCAGGTCCTGCATGTGGGTTCTGGAAACAGGCGGCTCCTGAGAATCTGACAACTTCAACGCAGGACTGAATCCCTGATTATGCAATTGGTTCATTGGTCCTGCCGCCGATTTCGGCCAATCAAGATCATTCGATGAATTGTGTCAAGTGCTGTGCGGTGGTTCCCCTTTAACGGGAGCCGACGTGAACGCCACGGTCCCCAGGCAGCGAGGGAAGGCCTTGGCAGAAGCCGGCGTATGCTGTGGCTGTAAGGTGCGGGCGTACCTGATGAGCATGTTCCGGAGGATGGTGAAGTCACAGTGCTCCCCGTTCTCCACTGAGGCAGGGGCAGAGAGGTGGAGGGGTTAGAGGAGGTCTCACACAGTGAGGAGCCCCGGGGGAGCAGACATCGGGAGGGCCCGGACGAGGAGCCCTGGCGTGAACCAGGACAATGAAGAGGGACCCTATAGAAGAGCGACCTGGTGTGTGTGCTGCCTGCCGTGTCTCCACCCTCTTTCCCGTTCACCCCTGAAGCCTTCACAGGAAGCCCTTCCCCGGTCCGGGAAGACCCTCAGTTGGATTCCACCCTACCTTACGCCCTCAGCGTTTTAAATATCCCATTTTATGCTTTTTTTTAGGGTTAACAATTGCATTTGGGGGTACTACTAGGATAGGGTTACAAAGAGACCCCTTATCATTCTCACACTGTTCATTTCTGCCAAACCAATTTCTTCGTCCAACAACCGGTCCGTTGTCGTGCGTTTGATCAAGTAGACCTCGGTTCAGTCCAACTGCCAACACGAGGCAATTGTTGCTCATTAAGGAAACAGGAGTCAGTTGGACGGCTGCAGTACAGAAGACCGTCAGCAGAGGGCCTCTGTCACTTCCTCTCACACAACACATTTACAGAACTCCCTCACAGAAAGCCCCACAAACAGACTGTTGTGGCTTGCATAGCTTTCAGAGCGCCTTGGCCTCTCTCCCACCCCTGCGCCACTCTTGTGCTGTCATGGGGCCAAACAATGTTTTTGGTGTTGAAATAGTCACTCCCCACAAGGGCGGGAAAAAATGGTGGTGGTGAGAGTTCCACAGGCAGCTGCAATACCACCGACCTTCCACTGGGGGGCAGAGTGTCCTGCTCAGCCACTGATGTCACCAACCACTAGGTGTGACAGCTAGACAAGGACGAGCTCAATGAGTTACAGCGCTTCCCCTCGTCCACCCTGCATTGGCTGTACTTGCTCACTCCTGGCAGGGCTGGAGGCTACGTGCCGTAGAGGAGGAACAAACTGCCTGGTGTCCCCAGTAAACACCGCTCACAGCCCACACTATCTGCAGAAACGGTTGAGAATCAAAAGGTCACCCTAACTTCCTCTACATCTCTTGAATCCTCTACGCTTCCTGTCCACACAGCTGGCTCGTACCAGTACATGTGTTGAGTCGCTTTTGTGTGAACCAATCCTTAAATCCTTAAAAAAGGGGGTTGAATCGCATTCGTCCTCGGGTTTCGTAGCACAGAAATATCCTGTTCTACTTGGAAATGAGCGTCCCCTTCCAGAGGTAAAGATACACGGTGACAGCCAGTCCCACAGAGTCGTTCTCCTTAGTTACTCCCTCTGGTGGCTAGGAAGCCCCCTATGGCTCATCCATGTGCTCATCATGGTGCAGCTCCAGCTCCCACTCCCTCTGTAATCCCAAACAGGCCGTCCTCCGAGAGCTGCTCTGGTGGCTGGGTCTAGATTAGTTACAGAGCGTTTCTTCTGAGTCACGCCTTGATGCGGTGCCCTTAATTCAATACATATCGGTCGTGTAAATCTGAGCCCGTGTATCGGGCCTTGACGCGGCTTCCTGGGCCAAACCAACCACCTACTCTCACATCCTGTGTGCTGAGAGGCAGCGTGTGAACACGTATCACAGCGTCTTGATGTTTGCATTATTCACGTAGTGGTTCGTTGTTTGCTTCGTACCGTGTTGAGTGATACGTTGGATGTGGTAGTTGGAGGTACAGGAGTTCTAGGGCCATGATGCAGAGAGAAGGGAGGTAGCGAGTGCTTAGCAGGCGGTTCTGCTCAGACAAGAACGCGCGCTACGCCAAGCATAGCATTGAGTTCAGATCAGATAACAAATAGTGTTCACATGTCGGATTCAGCTCACTGGAGCACAGCAAAAATTGTAATAGCCCTTCACATCTGGAACGGTTAGCGTCTCTGTGACAGACGTGTCAGCCCTCTACAGCCCGCCCCCCCCTGAAGCCTAGAGAACAGCTCAGCACTAGGGGGACCTGAAGCCTAGGGAACAGCCCAGCACTAGGGGGACCTGAGGCCTAGAGAACAGCTCAGCACTAGGGGGACCTGAAGCCTAGGGAACAGCCCAGCACTAGGGGGACCTGAGGCCTAGGGAACAGCCCAGCACTAGGGGGACCTGAGGCCTAGGGAACAGCCCAGCACTAGGGGGACCTGAGGCCTAGGGAACAGCCCAGCACTAGGGGGACCTGAGGCCTAGGGAACAGCCCAGCACTAGGGGGACCTGAGGCCTAGGGAACAGCCCGGCAGAACCTGACGCCTCAACAGCCTTTAAACAGTCACACAGGTCGGCTGACAGATCAACAGGATTGGCAAACAGGGTGCAATACAGTTGCTATAACAGAACAATGTAGAGTTGGCTAAACAGACCGCACTATGGATTTAGCTAAATGGAGCAAAATCAACGAGCGATATAGACTGGGCCAAAAAGAGAGGCCTTTGGTCCACTTTAGGAATCGATCGATGGCCTCTCACCTTCGGCCACGCCCCAGGGGTACTGCCGTCCCCGCACACGCTTCCCGTTGACCTCGATTATCGTGTTGCTGCCGACCACCGCCAGGGGCAGGCGCTCCTGCGGGGCCGAGGGAGGGAGGGGGGGGGAGGGTGTTAAACAGCTGAACCACAACGGATACACCGCAACACAAAACTGGAACAGCACTGGCCAGCATGCAAACAAACATGACGCACATATGCAAATGTGTGCGTGTACGTGTTGACACAATAAGAAGCTTTCGGTTGTGTGAACTAAATGTGTGCAAGAGTTTGAGATGACCACTGAATGGAGTGTGTGGGGGCACGGTGGGCCCACGGCAGCAGTGGAATGCACTGCCCTACATCCCAGCTACAAACGGGTCGATATGTGTGGGTGAGGCCGCCCCATGCCAGAGCCAGCCCACCCACACGCTCCCACAGACGCCCCTAGGGGGCGGACGGGGGACTGCCAGCACAACCAACCTTGATCTTCTTCACCAGCTTGATCTCCTCCTCGTCGTCCGTCTCGGGGAACTCGTAGATCCTGATTTTGTGCTCCTGGATCTCCCGCATGATCTGCAGATGACAAGCGGGGTCTTTAGCTACCGACGCAGGCGGCGACGTCTGAATGAAGCAGGCCTCTATTCACTCTGGGCTGGCTGTAGTAGACACATCCTAACGGCATCATGGCAACTCAATAGATTAAGGGCTCTGTTAATCACGTAACTACTCCAACAACAAAGTGATTCATGTTGAAAGCATACAACCCAACAAAACGGTCAGAATATGATTATCCATGCATTTCAATTTAATTTAAAACGTGAGATGCATGTTAAATGCCCTCTGAGTAAGCTCATGATTGGGCCCTCTGGGCAGGTTCATGATGGGGCCCTCTGAGTAGGCTCATGAAAGGGCCCTCTGAGTAAGACGGGGTCCTCTGAGTAGGCTCATGATAAGTCTTCTTAGTAGGAGAAGGTCCTCTGAGTAGGGTCATGATAGGTCCTCTGAGTAGGGTCATGATAGGTCCTCTGAGTAGGGTCATGATAGGTCCTCTGAGTAGGGTCATGATAGGTCCTCTGAGTAGAGTCATGATAGGTCCTCTGAGTAGAGTCATGATAGGTCCTCCGAGTAGGGTCATGATAGGTCCTCCGAGTAGGGTCATGATAGGTCCTCCGAGTAGGGTCATGATAGGTCCTCCGAGTAGGGTCATGATAGGTCCTCCGAGTAGGGTCATGATAGGTCCTCCGAGTAGGGTCATGATAGGTCCTCCGAGTAGGGTCATGATAGGTCCTCTGAGTAGGGTCATGATAGGTCCTCTGAGTAGGGTCATGATAGGTCCTCTGAGTAGGGTCATGATAGGTCCTCTGAGTAGGGTCATGATAGGTCCTCTGAGTAGGGTCATGATAGGTCCTCTGAGTAGGGTCATGCCCTCTTGGATTGATGACGTCCGAGTTGGCGCGGCTGGGGTTATATTCTCTATTAACACAGATTGATGATGGTTTCTCTAACTGATGATGGTTAAACACTGGTTATTATTATATTGTTACTATGATTACCATTACTATGATTACCATTACTAACATTATAAGTCTTGGTGTGTCAACCACTTCTTGTACTGTCAGATTTCCATGATCATCTCTCAGTGTCTGTCTGTCTGCTCGCTCCTCACGGAAGCTTGTGTTTCGTCAGCAGACAGAGGTCTTGCCATTCTTCTTGCTCTTTGCAGGGGAAACGGTCTACCAATCTGTCCAGCAGACTGGACTTGCTTCACAGACTCTAACCATCACAATTCAACGGGTTTAAAACGGTAATGGAAACGCAACTCAACTCGCCGTGGTTTGACTGAGCACGGCCGAAGGTGCCAATACATATAGCCCAGCCCTGGAGGACTGGCTGTCAATCAATACCGCGTGTCAATAGTCCAACTGAGGCCAGTCGATACACCCAGGAAGGGGAGGCGCACACACACACACACACACACACACACACACACACACACACACACACACACACACACACACACACACACACACACACACACACACACACACACACACACACGAGGATCCAGAAACAACGTTGCTGGAAGACATAGCAACACACCTGCTTCTTGAACTGCTGGCCCTCCTCGGGCGTCATGGTGTCGGCCTTGGCGATGAGGGGGATGATGTTGACTTTCTCGTGTAACCGCTTCATGAACTCGATGTCCAGGGGCTTCAGCCTGGGGACAAGCAGTGCGTGTGGAGGGGAGGGGCGGTTTTATTAGCTTAACATTTGAACCCAAGCGTAACATTAGAACAATGTTAGGTTAAAAAGGATAATAACCCGCTGGGTGACTAAACCAAGGTCACCGTCTCTCCTGGATGTATGCTGCTGGCGGTTTACATTCAGGGCATTCATTCAGAGCAGTGTTACCACTTATACTTTGTGATTTACCTGAACTAACCCTCATTGCATCCTTCCCCGCCCACCCCTCAGAGGAAAGAAAAATAAGCAAGGAATTTATGTTATTCAATTAGGAATAATTATACAATTTGCTCTGCGTCGTAAATGCCTTCCGTTGTCTTATCAGGCCCTGTATTGGCCCACAGCGAACAGAGAGTAGGCCCAAACACTGAACCACTGGAGGCTACACCACCCTGAGGCGTGTGGCTGACCAGGGCCAACGTGAGGACCCACACAACGCAGCTGCTGGACCGTTTGTGTGCGTGTTGAGCAGGGGAGACCACACAGTCACAGGGGCCAGAGTGTGTGTGTGGTCAGAGAGGGGGTCCCCGGGTCAGCGGGCTCAGACCAATGTTATTACTGCCAGAAGGTGGCCAAGCTAGCGGAGAGAGATGCCCTCTCCTCTCCATCTGCAGCCTGTCTACCTCTACAGAACAGGCTGCTGTGGAGACGCTTCATATACGCAGACCCTATTGTACTTTATACACGAGGAAGGTCGCATTAGTACACATTAGTTAGTATGAGAACCAATGGTTGTTTGTCGGATGTCATTGCTTCTAGTGTGATGAAGGAGTTTCTAATGGTTCGGTTCAACGTTTTGTCCCCCCCTGCATTGGCTCCGCTAATGTTAGAAGCTCATGTAATGGTGGACAACCAAAGCCTTCATCCATCGGAGAGGGCCACCTACCCGTGTCCGGAGGGGGCGATGAAGTAGAGACAGCAGTGCACTCTGTTGTCGGGCATCAGGCGTCTGTTCACCCGCGACTCGGAGTTCAGGTAGTCCTCAAACTTGTTGTCAATGTGGTCGATGACCGGCTGCCAGCTGAGAGGGGGACAAGACAGGAGTAGATCAGACGCCGCCCTTCATGGAAGCTGTAGCCCAATGTGATCAACTGTAGAGCCCTCAACCATTTAATAGAACGATTGATAACTAGATGTATCCACTGAGAGGGAAACCACACTGTCCACGACATGAACCCAACAAGACACTGCCCTCTTCACATCAGGGCAAGGCCAGAACAAAGCGGCACTGCAGGCACCGTTCATGGTTCTACTTCACTACAAATCAAATAATAACTACTGCCTGTCTCACTGCACCCAAAGGGTGTCTCACAGCCATCGGTCGCGGCGGCCAGCCTTACCAGTCACTGTTGTCCACGGCGTCCCCGAAGCCGGGGGTGTCCACGATGGTGAGCAGCAGCTGGACCCCGCCCTCCTTCACCAGGACCTTGGACTGCTCCACCTGGAGCCACGCAAGGAGGGGGGGGGGGGGGAGAGGAAGGACCGTGTCAGCAGTGGAGGAACAGCATCATCCTCCTTATTTTATTTTCCCCTTGTTCCATCAGTTCCACACAGTCCATTTGGCCCAGACACCAACTCGTTACAGTACCGGGATCATCACCGGTAATGTTGGCAAGAACAAGTGTTTCCATTGGGTAGAACCGTTTAGAACCGTTTTTGAGACATCTCTGTCCCTACAATTCCTGCTATCGGGTCGTTTTGGAGCGCGAGACCCAACACCTACTTCTCCAAGTTTACATTCAATTCAGTTATTGTGTTGAAGATCCAATGACAGCTCTATAGATATAGCTAAGAAAGCGATACGGTATAGACATTTCCCAGGGAGTCTGTCTATAGACAAACGACAACATAGATCTCTGAGAAGAATGACATGAATTCTGAGTAGAATTCCTGCAATGCAACGCACAGAGAGACCCTGGTCTTCTGTGCTTATCCCAGTCACTAAACCTGTGACTGGGATATTCATTTTGGGTGGGTCAGTCTTGACTCCAGCAGCAGAACCCCCGCCCGCGCTGGAGCGTTTTCCATCTCCACCTTGAGGAGAGCGAAACCCTGTGACACACAGGGCTCTCATTACGTGGAAACATGCAACAGCTCAATCCAACCGATTATTCCCAGCCAATCACAACACGCCGTCGGCCCATGTAAAACTGCTCTCTTGCCAATAGCAGTGTACACTCATTCATGCTGTTCACCCAGAAGAACAAACAATGGGATGTATATGTGAGGTGTGAACAACCACAGCATTGAGCCGAGGTGTCCCTGTGTGTGGCATGGACCGCTGAGCCCCAGTGTGTGTGTTTCCCAGAGACAGAGAGGGACTGTGTGAGTGCCAGGCCCACAGCAGCTTAACCAGCACATTGTAGGGGTCAGGACCACCGTGAGACATTTGGAGTGTCTCCGTCGGGAGACACATTAAGAGGCCATTTCAAAAGCCATAATGGGAGGCTGAGGAAGACCCAGATGACCACATTATCATAGCTTGTAGTGCACACACACACACACACACACAGTGAATTTTATCACATTGAGCCGTTAACCGTAATTTAAACAGCACCCTTTGGTTGTCATGGAAACCAGTGACTCGAGTGTTCTCCATCCCATTCAACGGTATGTGGTTGTGTATATTGCACAGACCTGGCAATATTTACATAAGCAAATGGTTTTACTTTGACGGGAAAAATGCAAATTACTATCATTGTTTATACATTTCTTTTGATGTAGAAATATCAATGCATCCAAGCTAACCGCCACTGTAGTGAGAAAGGTGGTACAATAACAGGAGGGAGACAGCGTCTTATTAAAGCCCTTATCTACCTTCAACCCATCCTTCATATCAGGACAGGCGGACCCGTCTCTCCTGTTATAGCAACCTGCAGCGCCTGCTCCCACAAAGGAAGAGTAGAGAGCCAGCTATAAGGCACTACTGGCCGCAGGACAGGAAAAGCCCATAATCGCTGAGGGCATTTGGTTCCGGTGTTGTGTGGACAATTATGGATACTTTGGCGCAGCAGCTGAAAACACACGACTCCTTTAGAAGCACTGCTGCCAGTGTGTTCACAGCACCACTCCTGTTTAAGTAGGCCTGCGTGGGCGTCAGGTTATCACAATGGAGGACTCCACGTTTAAAAGGCCACTTCATTAGCAGGTTATCTACCTTCCTGGAGGGGACTCACACATGATATGGGGGATTAAGGAGATAGGGGGGTCGCCCCCGAGGGTCACCGGTCAGCATCCCCGGTAGTCTTCTAATCACAGGTTCCAGGATAGTGGGGGAACATCACCATGCTTGACTGACTACCACCGTGTGGGATTATTACTGCCATTTATTTTGAATAAGAGACTGTTCTCTCGACAAATGGGCAATGTTTGAAGAGTAAATCAAAGTACTCCCTCGCATGAGGAGGGGCTAGGCTACTGTAACACCGGCTAATGGAAAGCAAATGCTAGCCAACCAACTCTCCTTCTGGAAGCTGAAAGAGGAATCTGGAATCAAACCAACCAGTTGAATTTGGCCATTACACACAGATTAAAACATATCACTATGTATCT
The DNA here is from genome assembly GCF_031168955.1 of Gadus macrocephalus. Taxonomy (NCBI): domain Eukaryota; kingdom Metazoa; phylum Chordata; class Actinopteri; order Gadiformes; family Gadidae; genus Gadus; species Gadus macrocephalus. The sequence goes on from NC_082403.1 coordinate 15,198,506, forward strand.
CTTTAAATCATTATAATAGAAAGGACAAACAGAAACCCTTCAACAATATTCCCAGAGAACCAATCAGTGTGCTCGAACGATTGCTAGATTTGAATTGGCTAGGACGGTATTGCCCCAACTTTAGCCCCGACCCCTACTTCAGAAACAAACCTGCACACACTAGCCTGGGTCAGAAGGTATAGCCTACCCAAACACAGTGGCCTGGGTCAGAAGGTAAAGCCTACCCAAACACACAGTGGCCTGGGTCAGATGGTAAAGCCTACCCAAACACAGTGGCCTGGGTCAGAAGGTAAAGCCTACCCAAACACACAGTGGCCTGGGTCAGAAGGTATAGCCTACCCAAACACAGTGGCCTGGGTCAGAAGGTATAGCCTACCCAAACACAGTGGCCTGGGTCAGAAGGTATAGCCTACCCAAACACACAGTGGCCTGGGTCAGAAGGTATAGCCTACCCAAACACACAGTGGCCTGGGTCAGAAGGTAAAGCCTACCCAAACACAGTGGCCTGGGTCAGAAGGTAAAGCCTACCCAAACACAGTGGCCTGGGTCAGAAGGTAAAGCCTACCCAAACACAGTGGCCTGGGTCAGAAGGTAAAGCCTACCCAAACACACAGTGGCCTGGGTCAGATGGTAAAGCCTACCCAAACACAGTGGCCTGGGTCAGAAGGTAAAGCCTACCCAAACACACAGTGGCCTGGGTCAGAAGGTATAGCCTACCCAAACACAGTGGCCTGGGTCAGAAGGTATAGCCTACCCAAACACACAGTGGCCTGGGTCAGAAGGTATAGCCTACCCAAACACACAGTGGCCTGGGTCAGAAGGTAAAGCCTACCCAAACACAGTGGCCTGGGTCAGAAGGTAAAGCCTACCCAAACACAGTGGCCTGGGTCAGAAGGTAAAGCCTACCCAAACACAGTGGCCTGGGTCAGAAGGTAAAGCCTACCCAAACACACAGTGGCCTGGGTCAGAAGGTATAGCCTACCCAAACACAGTGGCCTGGGTCAGAAGGTATAGCCTACCCAAACACACAGTGGCCTGGGTCAGAAGGTAAAGCCTACCCAAACACAGTGGCCTGGGTCAGAAGGTATAGCCTACCCAAACACACAGTGGCCTGGGTCAGAAGGTAAAGCCTACCCAAACACACAGTGGCCTGGGTCAGATGGTAAAGCCTACCCAAACACAGTGGCCTGGGTCAGATGGTAAAGCCTACCCAAACACAGTGGCCTGGGTCAGATGGTAAAGCCTACCCAAACACAGTGGCCTGGGTCAGAAGGTAAAGCCTACCCAAACACAGTGGCCTGGGTCAGAAGGTAAAGCCTACCCAAACACAGTGGCCTGGGTCAGAAGGTAAAGCCTACCCAAACACAGTGGCCTGGGTCAGAAGGTATAGCCTACCCAAACACAGTGGCCTGGGTCAGAAGGTATAGCCTACCCAAACACAGTGGCCTGGGTCAGAAGGTATAGCCTACCCAAACACAGTGGTCTGGGTCAGAAGGTAAAGCCTACCCAAACACAGTGGTCTGGGTCAGAAGGTAAAGCCTACCCACCATCTACCTTGAGCAGCCAGACTAGCATTCATCACACACTGCCTGGAGCTCTAGACACGACTCCGACCCCAGTCACCTCCACCATGAGGAACACACAGGGGTTCAATCCAGGACCTTGGGTCAGGACTGTGCGAAAGGCCGGACGGGAGTTAAGGAATAAGGGCAGGGGCTAAAAGGCAGTGCTGGGAAGTTATTTAGCGCAGCCGGCACTTCTGCTTAAAAATATTAATAGAAAACATGTCCACTTAGGACATGGTAGATGTAGCCAGTATTTGTGGGAATAAGTGGGAAGGAAGATCTGTTTTGCTTCACTGTGAAGTATTTTTTCCATACATTGTATAGCATTGTTATGTTGGCTTCGGCAGAGTTTGGTATCCACTTTGAAGACAAATACAGAAGGCTTTTCTTTCAGACTCCCACTGCCTTGACTTGGAACAATGCTGGTTTGGCACAAGTTAACATGGAACGCTCCACAACTATCCACGCTTTGTGAGGATCCTTTGAGTGTCTCTTGGCATTCCACCACAGAATGAGCCAAGCCACAGACTCGTCTGTTTCAACAACAGGCTGGCCAAAGTCAGTGAGCTCATGGGAATAGGATGAACAATATGGCCCGCTTCAGCTCTATAGAATGAGCGTACCATCAGTTTACTGATTCAATTAGTATCGGCGGACCACTTCAGCATTACTGTCTGGCTGCACAGCATGTGCTTATTAAACTGGAAATGAACAGAATCCCGTTCCACTTTTTATTCCTGCAACCATAAATTCCTGAAAAGGGAATTGCATCGGAACAATTTATACACAAACTGCTGACTATACACAAAGCTTTTCTGGCAAGGGCCATGGCTGTCTGTTCCAACTGAACAATCACTAGCAGAGATCTGAGCCACCACCTTCAATGATGTTACTCCAGTTTAACAACCAGCAGAGATCTGAGCCATCACCTTCAGTGATGTTACACCAGATTAACAAAAAGCTCCGCTTCTATTGCAGGCTTTGAATCAAAACAAGGGCAAGAGGACATCCCAAAGTGCTCCATTGTACTGCAATGGCATGACTCGGAAAACCAATGGGGACCACAACTATTTAAAATGCAATCAGTATGTGGTTCCTGGAGGGAGGGGGGGAGGGAGGGGGGGAGAAGCTATGTGCCCTGTCTCACAGCGATTTGTTCTTCTGTAGGATAAACAAAACATTGTTCAGCAGCTTTCCTTCGGCCCAAACCGCCCGGGATCTTAAACTAACAAGCACAGTTTATCATCAGCGCTCTGAACAGTGGCCCTCCTGTGTGAGTGTACTGGAGCTGAAGGAGGAAGGCCACCTACTGGGGGCTCAACACCCCTACTACTGTGCTCGCACACGCCACGGCTTACTTCACCTCTGAAGGCACGCCGAGGGGCTGTAATGGGCAGGTGGACTAATTGGTGGTGGCGTAGGGTGGATTAGAGGGATTAAGTTCACAGGGAGTGCCAGGCTGCAGATCACAGGCAGCAAAGCCTGGGCCGCTACGGGGCCCTCTCCAGGAGGGCAGCCTCGGACCAGGACCCCTACGGGGCCCTCTCCAGGAGGGCAGCCTCGGACCAGGACCCCTACCCCCCTAAATTGAACAAACAGCAGTTCTATGATTTTCTCCTCGACAATGTCTCTGATATATTGCTCCTCTTTGGTATGATTTCCCTTTGTGGTCAGCAGAATCTTCCCACATTCTATTAAAGATCATTATTCATGCAACCATCATAGTTCCTCTAGAAGATACTGACTTCCCTAAGCAGCATGATAGAGCCGAGCAGGTAAGAGGCTGCACTTGATACTGAACACCTACACTACCCCCCTGAAGCCTGCCTGAATGTCATCAACAAGGGTTTGTTGTACAGTGAATTGAAATTGAATTGAAACATCCGTTCTGCCGTTTCCTATCCAGTCATTACGGATGTCAGCAATAAGAACCTTTCTTGCATTGTGAGGCGTGCTCAGTAAATGTGGACCAACTGGTTTGCATTGTCTTACAACAGGGGTGGTAACATCTAGGGGGGGTAGCCTAGCCAAGAGACAAGATGTCAGAGTGGGTCGTGACGCATCTACAACATTCTGAAGGCTCACCCGCCTTAGAGAAAGAGGGCACACCTGTATTACGACAGCCCCGGGCCCTGACACTGGGTCTGGACTGAGGAGGAGTCACACAGCACGGAGCCAGCAGAGGGAAGGGCCTCGAGCTCAACCCAATGCCAGGTCCACAGCTTGTGTTTTAGCATTACACAGACTTACACCCTCCTCCCCCCATTGCCCTAACAAACCAAGAGGAGAAAGTCAGGTCACAATGGGTCGCCATGGGATGAAGAAATTATCCTTTCAGAGGAATGAATGTTTTCTGTCAGAAGAAGCAGCTGGATACATAACAATAGGAGAGGTGGAAGGAGGAGGGGTCGAGGTGGGAGGAGGAGGAGCTTTACCTTGACAGTCTTCTTGATTCTGTGGGAGGGGCCAGGGTACTCGGGCGAGTACAGGTCTGTCAGAAAAAGGGAGTTGATCAGCGTTGATTTCCCCAAGCCGGATTCTCCTGGTGGAACAAAGACACAGAGAGAGAGAGAGAGGCGTGAGTGGGAGGCTCCGGGCCTAGGTGTAACGATACAACACAACGTCCAGATGTGTATCTGGGGCAGATTCCAAAGACACGGCTCGCCATGTCACATTCTTTGCATGTTTGACACGCAAACATTTTACTAAGGGGATTTCATTTCCTTCTCTTTAAGCTTGTTTTTTCCCCTTTTCTTTTTAAGGCGGACAAGCTTTAACATGAGATGAAGACAGGTTTATACTCCCCCAAATTCTTTTCCGTGTCTGCATTTTCAGGAATCCAATCAGGGAGAAGTGGGGAGATTGGGAAGGCTTTAGCCGTGACTCAATCACTGTGGTTTTGGGAGTGTGGGAGCAGACACTGGAAGGATATAGCCCTGTGTGTGCACGTGCACGGTACTTCTGTTGGGAGTGCACGGTACTTCTGTTGGGAGTCCACCGTGCTGAACACTCAAGCCAACCACAGGGAGGGGAACATGCTTCCCCATGAGCCCTCAGTTATCGAGCTACATCCATATGCTTAAGGTGGAAACAGACACTTCCTCAATGAAACACAATGAACCGAATGAGACCAGACAATCAGAATGACTCACTGCACGTTTTGGACTTTAGGGTTAGGTTGCTATTCAAAACTGCAACGCTTATACACGAGAAACAACTGTAGAGTTGACCTCAAGACATGTTGTCACCAGACATTCCCTCCTCCCCCATAAACTCCCCTCTCGGCTCAAGGAAATGCACTGGGACGGGGGTGATGGCTCCCAGGTGGTGGCCTGTGTCTAGGGCTGAAATCTAACACCTCCGCAACAGTGTGACTGCCACGGTGTGTGGAGAGAGGCGCGGACCCTGGGGGGCCAGCGGGGAGGACCCCGGGGCCAAACAAAGGCAGCAGTGTGAGGCTGGGCGAGGCGGCCCACTGCCTGGCACGGTGCACTGGGCTGCTCCCGACCTTTGAGAGGGAGAAGCGGCCCTGCCCGGTGACATCACACCACAGCTGCCCCAGCAGGGGGGGGGGGTCCTCCTATACCCCGTCGGACCCCTGCACTACAGCAGAGGTTCCTTGTACCAGACGCTCATTTCACAGCAGCTGGGAATTATTAGATTAATTTCATGATCCTATCATAAGTATCTCCTGGTGGACATCCGCGTGTTGACGTTCCGCGTGTTTGCTGTTTGCTTGTGTGTTGCTGTGAAATAAAGCCAGTGTCAAAGTAATGAAGAGGGTTTGGGCCCTGAAGTGCACGGGGTACCGTTCCCGGGCGGAGGTTCCTCAGCTACGTTCCACGCCCGTCCCTGAGCCACTGGGCTCGGCGGTACGTGGGAAGGGAATGGAAAGAGGAGACGAGAGCTGCACAAAAGGGACCGTTCTCTCAACACGCTGTCATCTCAATGTTCTACCACAATCATAAATATTTCCCCAAGAGGGTACAGACAGATTGAACTCAAATGGGCCCGACATCAAACCATGTTGACGGTCTGTTGTGGAGGAGCCACGATCTACACTACATAATTCAAAAGGTTGTTTTCCCTTTATTTGACAGGATGGTCTGGGGGGGGGGGGGGGAGGTAAAGGGTGGTCTTGTGCAAACATTGGCTAAAATTGCTGTCAGCTTGAATTAAGAAGGCCAAGAGCAGACGGCTGCCCGTTTGAGAGGGGACAGGGAGCTGGCCGTGTGGTATACATTCAGGCACATAGTGCAGAAAGGGAGGATGCAATGTTCTGCAGGTTTATGAGCCAGAAAACAGCTTCTCCAACCATGGGTTGTGATGAACTCGGTGGTGCGGTCGTTTGGGAAAGAGTCTGCAAACAGTTTGTCAAGCTGTTTTCATACCTCCACAATGGACGGTTCGACTAGAATCAAAGCCCGGCTTGGGGAAGATACAGGGATCCTTCCCTCTCAGGAAGCTCATCCTCCTTAGGGCTGCGCCTCCTGAAGGCCCTGGGGGCCCGGGGCTGAGCCACCTGAAGGCCCTGGAGGCCCGGGGCTCTTGCTGGGGCCCAAAACCCACCAGAGAGGGGGGGGGGGGGGGGCGCCGGCGTGCCCACTGCGGCTCGGCGGGGCGGTCTGCATACTTCCTTTAAAGGAGATTTCCAGCAGCTGTATAAACCATGTGGGCTTTTCCCGGAGGAACTTCCCCAGTGCAGGCAGGCGCGCTGGCGGAGGGGAAGGAGGAAACGCTTGGCTTGGAGAAAGAGGCGGGGGGAGAGGGGGTGGGTTGGGGGAGAGAGGGGGTGGGGTGGGGGAGAGAGGGGATGGGGTGGGGGAGAGAGGGGGCAGGGTGGGGGAGAGACATCCGACGGGCTACTTGAATGCCGTTTGATTCATACCCTCACAGAACACTGCCAAAGTCAAAGTGTTGTGTTGCTGCAGTCGTGGAAACTGTAAACATCCAAAAGGGTCGACAGCGGGGGATTGATTAGACTTCCATGGAGCTCTGGGTCATTTGACAATAATCTGGATAAGGGAATACAGGACTCTTATTTATAAAATACATGCCAACTCTTATCGTGTGTATATTTATAGAGCAGTTAACATGGTAGACAGTCTAGTTGTCCCAGAAGCCCGGAGTGATTTTGCAGCGACATTCTTTAAAGAAATAAGGGGGAATTACACAGCAGACATTTTTGACCATTTAGTTCAAGAGACCCTAGACGAGCTTCTGCTGCTCCCACCACAAGGTTGGTGCTGCATGGGACGGTAGCATCATGGGACGGTAGCATGGGACGGTAGCATCATGGGACGGTAGCAGCATGGGACGGTAGCATGGGACGGTAGCAGCATGGGACGGTAGCATGGGACGGTAGCATGGGACGGTAGCAGCATGGGACGGTAGCATGGGACGGTAGCATGGGACGGTAGCATGGGACGGTAGCATGGGACGGTAGCATGGGACGGTAGCAGCATGGGACGGTAGCATGGGACGGTAGCATGGGACGGTAGCATGGGACGGTAGCATGGGACGGTAGCATGGGACGGTAGCAGCATGGGACGGTAGCATGGGACGGTAGCATGGGACGGTAGCATGGGACGGTAGCATGGGACGGTAGCATGGGACGGTAGCATGGGACGGTAGCATCATGGGACGGTAGCATCATGGGACGGTAGCATCATGGGACGGTAGCATCATGGGACGGTAGCATCATGGGACGGTAGCATCATGGGACGGTAGCATCATGGGACGGTAGCATGGGACGGTAGCATGGGACGGTAGCATGGGACGGTAGCATGGGACGGTAGCATCATGGGACGGTAGCATCATGGGACGGTAGCATCATGGGACGGTAGCATCATGGGACGGTAGCATCATGGGACGGTAGCATCATGGGACGTAGCATGGGACGGTAGCAGCATGGGACGGTAGCATGGGACGGTAGCATGGGACGGTAGCATGGGACGGTAGCATGGGACGGTAGCATGGGACGGTAGCATCATGGGACGGTAGCATGGGACGGTAGCATGGGACGGTAGCATGGGACGGTATCATGGGACGGTAGCATGGGACGGTAGCATGGGACGGTAGCATGGGACGGTAGCATCATGGGACGGTAGCATCATGGGACGGTAGCATCATGGGACGGTAGCATGGGACGGTAGCATGGGACGGTAGCATCATGGGACGGTAGCAGCATGGGACGGTAGCATGGGACGGTAGCATGGGACGGTAGCATGGGACGGTAGCATCATGGGACGGTAGCATGGGACGGTAGCATGGGACGGTAGCATGGGACGGTAGCATGGGACGGTAGCATGGGACGGTAGCATGGGACGGTAGCATGGGACGGTAGCATGGGACGGTAGCATGGGACAGTAGCATGGCACTGGGGCACTATCTTTCATATGAACCAAGGCTTTCCCACTGAACTCTGAGTGCAAGTAGCACAATCCCAACGCCTCATCTCCTCCTGGCACCTGACGTTTGCCAATTACACAGCTATTCTAATTACATGCTTTGCACAAAACCCGTGTGCGACGGCATTTCCTGACTGCTCGAGTGAGAGGAGGCAGACGGACATGCGTGACGGCTATCCCAGACAGAGAGGAGGGACAGGAATGCAGTGGAGGAAACATGGGCACCAGGAGTCATGACAGGGCACAGGAAGTGACATCAGGCCTGGCTTGTTACTACGCCTACCTATAGCTCTGTGCTGCACTGGGCTGGGGGGTCTATCTGCCTGACAGGCGGCCGAGGGCAGCTGGGTGAATGGAATGTGAGGCTGTATGTGAGTAAACACGCAGTCCTCAGACGCTGTGTTGAGCCTGAGCGACTGTAGAGACAGCAGTTCATGTTTACCGTCATCCATTTCTAGTGCAGTCACGAAGGGATGTAGCAAACAATCGTATGCGCTTCTTATTCGTTTGAGGAACGCATCTCAATACCTCCATCATAGCCATTATTATTACCCCCCTGTTGGATTTAATGGAGGAATATGTCTCCTAGAGATGTATATCCAAAGCATAGTTGTGAATTTAAGCATTACTTTAACCGATCCAAGCATAACAGATTGTGTTACATTTCCTCCACGATGACCTTTACCCTCAAAGTTATTTTTGGAGGGAAGCCATATCCACTTTGAGACGACATTTCATTGGTGCGTCATGGACTATAGCTTTCCAAAACATCCACATGATGTTACAATTATATGATGCAACATTATTTTATAGTTGGATTATACATATATTCATCTCATGTATATATATATATATATATATATATATATATATATATATATATATATATATATATATATATATATATATATATATATATTACCCGTTTATTCAATTGGTCAAATGATTTGATTAACCAATCACTGACTGAGTGACCGCATGATTGTAGCATGGCATTGGCCAAGTGGGGTTTGAATGATAATGTCAACATTAGTTCTCGTCAATATTAGCTTACAACATCCCTTCAAGCAGAGAACATTTGAGATAAGTTAATATACATTGTATACATTAAAGTTAACAGGGCGTAGCATTCCCAGTTGCCTGATTAAAGTGTCTAGTATTCTAAATGTCTTTATCGTTAACGTGTCTCTCTACATGTCCTACAGCTAGAACCCACACTAGCTCAAGGCCCACATCAGAAGGGCCAACGTTACTGTCAGCCTGGAGCATCACAGCATTCTGTAGAAAGAGATCACAGATGGACACTTTATCCAGGACTGCATTCTGTGATCAAAGCTGCAGATGGATTTGCCATGACAATCTCATGCACTTTTAGTCCATTTTCCAACATTTCCAAACCGTTTGCACGATGATTAGATTTCTAGACTCAAGCTTGGCGTGATATTCACAGAACCACAGACATTCAAAAATGTAGACCCGTTCTCAAGCGTGACACGGAGGAAGTTGAAAGGCTAAGGAAACCTCTGATGTTTCAGTTTGTTGTGGAATGTGTAAATGTGTGTTATAACCCTGGTTCCACAGTGCCGCCGCATGCAACTGGATGCTCCTGAGCTAAAGCCATCCCTAATGTGGTGGAGCAGCCAGCTGCCTGGGCTCTCAGGCCCACTGTGTCGGTGAAACTCAACGCCCAGGGACATGAATGAAGCGTAAAGAAGGAATGGCTATCATTATTTGTGTGCCAGGACAGATGGGAACACTGGTCAGAGGAGATGCAGCGATATGTTGGCCAAAATGTGTCCCTTCGCTACACACTAGTGAAACAACAAGTTGTTGGTGCAATTTGGTCAAAACTCAACAGAGAAAGTTTATTCACAGCTGCATACTACATCAAGACTTTGGCTGGAGGAACGGGAGGAGTAAAGATGAGGTTTGAGGGAGTCACTCACCCACAACCATGAGTGTGAACTCAAAGCCTCTCTTCACCGACTTCCGGTACACTTGGTTGGGCAGATTGGCGAAGCCCACATAGCCCTCCAGGTTCTTCTGTTGCTGTACCAAGACCAAGACAAACAGCTTCAGCACCGACTCACAATACACACAAGTGGATAAGCATCACCCAGCGCCAGACAGCAGCGGGATATTAGATTACATTGTCAATTGTAAGCACAGCTAAATAGTCATTAGTCTCATGTAACAAGGCCTATTGACAGAAACAATATTTTGGTTAATGCTGTATAGTTGATGATACTCAATAAATGAGCTGCTGCCGATGTAATGAACGTAGTTTATTCATACTTACAGCTGTTCAAAGGGAAAGGTTGTCAGCGCAAGGGTGACGCAGAGAGGAGGTGATCCGAGTGAATGAATGAAGCAGGAAAAAAGCAAAAGGCACATTAAGTTATAGGAAATATTACAATCACAGTCAAAAATACATTAAATGATCTGGTGTCCGTCTAGCTGTCCAGCCTGATTCTAACCACCAAACAAATCACTGGAGTACAAATATGAGACAGAAGAGAGACTGTAATAATAAGTCAGGCAGGCCCTAACTTCGTTAGGTGCGGATGTCCTGATGCAAGTTGGTTTAAAAATATCCTCTGAAATTTACATTTGCGTCGTTGGGAGTAGTTTTGGTTAACACAAGTCTAGTATTTTGACAAGCGATCAGAATGAGCTCAGTGAAGAGACCACTCTACACAGTGATGCAACGAGAAACCATTATCCTCTGGCCGTATGCATCCTCTGCTTGACAAGACTAAATCCAAGAAATGCGACAGCCTCTTGGAAATGTTGCTGTTAAAGCAAACTCACACCGTCTCCCCACCACTTCCTGTGTTGAAGACAAGTGACGAATCGCAGATCACTTGAATGTTCAGCAAAGTCACAGTGAGGGAATTGGCTGTGAAACCTGCAGAGAGCTGAACAAGATGTTTATCAAGGCTGTGAGAAACGCAGTTTCACAAAACCATTCTTATTTTCAGAACATCTTAACTTAAGCACCCTCTATTTCTCGTGGGATTTTTCTAATTGTATCCGTGAACGACTACCAGCTGCTAAAGTACAACAAATGAAAACCTAAAACGCCAAGTTCAGCCTGCCTGTATGTATACCAATAGACTAAATACAGTTGATCAAATGCTACAGGAGGCGGAATAGCCAAAGAGTTGTATAACTTTGAATGGGGTACCAGGTTTACCATTAAACTTTCATAAAATTAATGAAATCGGTTCTTTCATTCAATTCAACGCGAACCTGCAGTAGGAAATGAAATGATTTCTCCAAGCCCCAAACTACTTTGAATAATAGCTTACAGCAGAGTTACTCATTGATCAACTCATTGATCAACTCATTGATCCATGTTGAGAACAACTATAGTCCCTCTTTTTGGCTCATCCACCGCAAAGTGTTTCTGACCTCACGTGAAATCAAGAGATAGCAAATCTTACACTGCCAGAGTACTAATAAGATCAGAAATGTCTGGAAGAGTTGTATTTTCTGACTAAGAAATATACTGATGGTACCGTAACGTTCCATCGGTCGCACAGCATTGCAGAGATGTGATTCACTTGTTTATCTGAAAATAAAGCTGCACAACTAAACTAATGTAAATATATACGTTTGGACAATCAGAACTGTTCTGCATCTCTGGGAGATTATGAGGGGGGAAGCTTTATACAGCTGTACGTTATCAATGGGATACTTCAAAATGTAACAAGAATTGACCTCTAGAAATGGCATTGCAATCTCAAATGAAATAACGAATCACAACATTTGATAGTTTCTCCCTATTCAGAGGCTGCAAGGACGTCTATCTGCATACTTCTACCAGACTTCCTTTTACAACTAGACAAAAAGGGATAGAGAAGATGCCGTCACTTTTAACTAATGACAAGCTGACCGCTCCCAGATAAATCAGACTAATCAACATTCTTCATCATGAAAGAATGTTAGTATGCCTAATACCAGATACCTTTGAAAATATATATTAGCTAGTGCTGCTAGTCAATGGACATTTTGGATAAGTTTGGGAGCTTGACTAGTCAAATATATCAATAAAAAGGCGCATGAACATACTAGTAGTAGTACGTGCAGCTAGTGTCAGCTGTTTCATCCGCTCACAGTGGTATTTGAATGTCATGCACACCACGCAGCACTATGTTCAACATGCACTCTGGCTCTGCTGTTCAATAGACTACCACCCCCTCCCGTCAATTTTAACTCAAGTAACATGGCCCTTAATCACAGTTACAGTCTTAAAGAGCTTAACAGGCAAAATATGTAGGTCTGCAATGCCATAAGCTTCTATATTCCTTAAACTCTAGTATTAAAAGTGTCTGCTTCATCTACTCTATAGGTGCCCAGTGCGTAAAGATAATAAGTTGTGTTGATTGTCAATTGAATTTTATTACAATTACAAGAAATAAAGCTAGGGCTAGTGGAGTCAATGACAATGTAATGATGATTCATACATAAACGCACACGGGACATCCTACACAACGAACGGGGATCAAACCTGGATGTAATCTCGTTGTAAAGTGTGGCAAACATTAGTAACCATAACAGACTACCTGTTGACATGCTAGCAGGCTAGCCTAACTTTAACCTAGATACGTAGACAGACTGCCTGTTGACAGGCTAGCCTAACATTAACCAAGTTACGTAGACTGACTACCTGTTGACAGGCTAGCAGGCTAGCCAAACGTTAACCTAGCTACGTAGACTGACAACCTGTTGACAGGCTAGCCTTACTTTAACCTAGATACGTATATAGCGTAACTTAAACCTAGCTACGTAGATAGCGTACACTGTAGTCACTAACTGCTATGGCACAAAGTTAAAGAAACACTTGATGAGCTTGTATCGACCAAGCTGCACAATCAAACCGAAAAACTCAAACAACCCGTACTACAAGTAGTACTGTAGTTGTACTACATGTAGTAGTACTACTCAAACATGTTAGTACGGACATTAAGTATCCCCCTACTCCAGGAACACATTATGAGCTGATCTGTGAGTCCCAGGAAACAGCAGACCGACCAGAGGCGGTGGGGCTATACACCCTTCAAATACACCGTAAACTAGTAGATTAATTTATTTAGTTATCAGATTAGTGAGGTAACTGTTCTAATGGGGGATTTTAGTGCGCTTACCCATCATGCTGCTGTTCCGGTCCGCCTCGCTGCTGCCCTCAAGCCTCTCCGCGTGCGACATCCTCTCTCTCGCGCTCGGCGGTACTACTAACGTCGGTTGGGAGAGGGAGAGGAACACACGTAGATATTTTAGCGTAGTGAGTGACTGAAGAACACCGTTCCGTTCGTACTGATATTTCCAATAGTTCAGGGAAACTGCGTAGGATGTCGTTGGTGAATACCAGCACAATGCAACTAGCAAACTAACTAACTAAATAAATAAATAATTAAATACGTACATAAATACATAATATATGTATGTGTTCATATTATTATTTAAGGTTAATGAGAGAAATGTACGAAAGCTTAAAGAGGTTGGGATACGGATTAAGAGACTTATGCTTTTTATAGATAGACTTGATTGTCAAGTTTTCTTTTCTTTTTTTTTTTGTTTCTTGGTTCAGCTGAAGTCGATTATTATTGGTCTGGTTTGTCATTTACAAAGCATCTCGAATCGACGAAGAGCTGCGAAGAGTTTAGCTCATTCTCAATCTCAATATTCATTCAAGCTAAAAGGAACTATTTGAACAAACGTGTAGTACGCCATCACACACTCTCTCTCTCTCTCTCTCTCTCTCTCTCTCTCTCTCTCTCTCTCTCTCTCTCTCTCTCTCTCTCTCTCTCTCTCTCTTTCTCACACACACACGCACACACGCACGCACGCAGGCACACACACACACACACACACACACACACACACACACACACACACACACACACGCACACACACACACACACACACACACACACACACACACACACACACACACACACACACACACACACACAACCTCACACACGTAAAGTACAGGCATCGTATCTTCCACATTTTTATTTCAGCATTCATGAATGCATCAGTCGGTCTCATGGGAAGATAGGACCAATAGCGCCATCTAGAGGATGTTTGAACGCATTAACCCGTTTCATGATGAAACAGTGTTCCACGTCTCGGTATAGCCGAAATGCAAATCGTATGGCACTAGATATCTGCTGGCTGATGAGAGGGTGGGGGTCTACGGATGAGCAGGCCTGGCCTCCAGTCACTGCTCCATGTACTGCTGAATATGCTTCTGTGTGTAAGATGGATCCTGAAGTTTCAACCCCAGTGTTACCCTTCATGAGCAGAGGGCAGTAAGGATTTGTAGATTCAGCAGGAATACATCAAGAATTATTTTTTTCGCCCAACCACTGAATTATCCAAGGGCTAAAAGTTAAAGGACCTCATAATTTGGACCCCTTTTTACCTAAGCAACTGCGCTCTCACCATTACTGCCCACCCACTGATTACTAAAACCCCTTCTTCATTCAGTGACTCATTGATTCAGTAGCATATTTATAATTTTGAACAAAGTCTATCTACACAGAAAAATTCATGTTATTGATATAATAGCCTACTGTGGTGTTTCTTTAGTACAGGATATATTTATTGGGAATACACATACGTTTCCCACTGCTATGAGATCTCTGCCATATAAGAAAAAATAACAATTTTGTTCTTTGTCAAAGAAGATTCGAACATATCCCTCAATGCAGTGTTGGGATGGTATCTCTCCCTGTCTTTATCCTTTGTAGCTCATGGTATCTCCCACTGTCCTAACCCTTTGGCTGCTGTAGCCCAGTGAGAGACGGTATCTCCCCCGTCTTAACCCTTTGGCTGCTGTGGTCCAGTGAGAGATGTCCAATTATGGAGAAAGCGAGAGGCCCCACTTCCCTGTAACCTTACATGTGTTGTCAGGATTACTCCAGCAAGGATCGCAGGATCTCTTCTGAAAAGGATCAGTGAGGATAAATTATATGCAGGCAGACACTGTTCATACACACACACACACACACACACACACACACACACACACACACACACACACACACACACACACACACACACACACACACACACACACACACACGCACACACACACACACGTACACACACACACACACACACACACACACACACACACACACACACACACACACACACACACACACACGTGTCTGTCTGTGTGTGCGTGTGTTTGTGTATGTGTGTGTGTGATATACACATCAAACTCTTGTTTATTGACATGTGTTCACTGAAAGGAGCTCTGGGAGGTTGCTCACGGAGCAGACATAACGCAATCTTCTCTTGGAACTTGTGACCAGAATGATAGAAGCGATAAAGAACATCTCTGCCTGATTCTGGCTTCATGGCAGTCATGGAGTAAGCCAATGTGTGGGGACTTGGACACCAGCAGCATTCTGCAGCACGGTATGTTCTCCAAGTATCTCCCATGACAACTTAGGAGAAGGTGATCACAATAAAACACATTACCACACGTTCACAAGTCGTGGCTATAAAAGAGCAGGGAATGCCAGGCATAAATTACGAAAATAATCATACAAGCATGCAGGATAAATATTCATTCTGCGGCTGAAAAACTGCAAATGTGATTTGGTTCGATTGTTGCTTCGCAAATTAAATTGAGTTGCGCATGTTATGTTATTTCCTTAATGACGCTCTGGGTCCTGATGGGAGACCTGCATAAGCACGAGAAAAATGGAAAGCTTAATGGATACATGCCAACACATAACGCACATTGATTTTCACTTTATCTACTGAAGGCTATGGTACAAATGTCTTGCACGCTGGAAAAAAAACATTTGGCCAGAAACAACACAAGCTCTCAGCCAGGGAGATGGCCGTGACATTGTGGAGATATTGTGTATTTATACTGTGTAGGCCGACACCCTGTCCCCTACACATCTCAAGAGGAGCAGATGATGTGCCGGGACAAATGCTTAACTAGCGGAAAGCAAAGAGTGCTGGTGAAGTGATGCACGTCGGCCCTGGGCTGATGCCGACAGACTGTCAGAGACCAATGGCGAATGTGTGCTTTTGTTGTGAGCAGAGTGGAGAGGCCTACAGGTCTCAAGGTTTCATGCTGTCAAAACTCAAAATCAAATTGAAGGGATAAAAGGAAGCGATGACAAATCTTTAGAAATCTGAAATGAAATGACCTTTTCACACTGACACAAAGGTGTTGCAATTTACTGAGAATTACTTTTTCTGCTGCGAGACCTCATTTAAAATGCACTTCAGTAGAATATGAGTTTCATGGAGCAAACGTCTCTCTGTAATTGTGCCATTTATCTGTTTATTACAACGGCGTATGGTCATTTCTGTACACATGGATGTACACATCCCTCAGACACAGGAAACATGGCTGTAGATACAATGTGTTAATCAGCCAGCGCTCCGTAGGGGGGGGGGGCGGGGGCGTTTGGCCAGGCCTCGCACATTGTGATCCAAATGTTTACCCTGTTGCAGAGCGGAGTCGATGGAGGCGCTGATTTGATTCTTTTAATGAGGTTTCACACCTTGCAGTCAATTCTGAGCGTGCTAGAAAACGAAGATAGCGAGATAAATGAGCGGTGTGTTTCAGCAGTCGCGCTGAAAAAAAGTGTGAAAATAACTAAAAGCGTTCCTCCGCTTTCAGTCCTGCTATTCCCAGTCTGCTCTTCTTCCTGGCTGGCCATCCCACATACAGTAGGCTCCCTTCCAAGGAACCAAACCACAACAACAACCACTCGTCAGATAACCTTACGTGCTAAAATAAAAACCCGGAGAGCAGCGGAGGTAAAAAACAGCAGGGCCAGTGGGTGTACATCCATCACCACACCATTACTTTAAGTTGCTCCAGGTCAGAGAAGCAATATCTTACATAAGCTGATATTGGATACAGATGCCAATTCAAAGCTCTCTCAAGGAGGAAATGTCGCCAAAGGTCATCTTTCATAGGAAGGAGGACCCCTCAAAATGGATCCCTATGTTCAGGATGTGTGTGACCCGATGTGTGTTCTCATTTCAATTTTACCTCTCCTATTGGGAACTAATGAACCAAATAATGAAAACACAGCTTAGTGTGACCTCAAATATTTGGGTGAGAAATGGTTGGGATTGTAATCACAATAGGGACATTTCCTGCAACGAGGCAACTATGAGATTACAGAGGGAGACATTTAGCGAGACGTCGTTAGACTCAGCCCCAAAGCGGCCGGATCAAGAGAAGGGTAACTAAAGGTAACTAAAGGGTAACTAAAGGTAACTAAAGGGTAACTAAAGAGATGGGTAACTGTAGGGATCCTTTCCATAGCGTTGACAGACAGGTTATAACAATCTGAGCCTGTGGGCAAAGACGACCACTGCAGAGGACCTCCGTGGACTGGTCCATGTCGACACTGGACCACTCAGAGGTCACTTAGACAACACTACGTGAAGACAGGGTCCAGGTGGTCCAATCCCCAAGTTGTACTTAACAAGGGAATAAGGGAACCCAGGGCGGTAATCACTTTCTGTGATTCATATTTCAACGACATTAGAACCAATTTTCGTTGCTTGATCTTTTTTTTAAGATAATTCAATCTTACATTCACATTTACAATTGGAATTGATGGACTGCACCAGAATTTTAATATAATAAAATACTTTTCTCACCCATATCCAATTTCATAGCAAATGGGCAATCTACACGACTCTGTGCAACCACAGACTTGACTATTACTCAGCCTTTCCATGTTTAATGCTAAATGTCTTTATTGTGTTTAGTAATGTAGGACACTGTGAAGCAGCATTAGTAATAAACCCTGAAATAACAGCGTATCTCACAAAGAAATGTTGACAATTATAATTCATATCATAATGTGCAAGTTACAGCTTTGCGCATTGATTGATATACAGTGTTTTCTCAGTACATATATAATGTATAATGCCTGTCAACTGAGATTATTTTCTAAATAAGAGGTGCCTTTAGAAGCCTCAATCCTTAATGAGGAGGACATTGCTTTGTCAGGCAACTACAGTGCAAGCAAATTATTAGTGTGTGACGAATCATCGTCAAACATTTTATCTCTTTGTTGCTATCTGAGTTGTTGCCACCGACCATGCAAGCTTTTAAATACTCACTCTACTCATGATCACGGCAGAAATGTAGAAGCTGGCGGAGACAACCTGTTGGTAATAATCATAGCTCCGTTCTCTAAGCCACATCCAGACAGGCAGGCTGGGCCGAGGACAAGGAGGGGTGCTGAAAGAGCAGGACACCTTATTAACCTGGAGGCCATATTGTCATAATTGGAGAGGGGAAGCCTTCTATCTAGAATCGTTTGGAAATCCTTGAAAACTTGATCGAAATGCAATCTCAATGCTACCTGGGGGAAGGTGGAAGAGATGGAGAAATGGAGAAATGGAATTAACTGAAAATAATTCATTTCGTTTTTATGGGTCCTGAGGATTGTCTATTGTTGGCCAAGCATTGGCAGTCTCTGACCACAGCCACTAAACCAACGGTGCTAGCAAACACGCTGGCCCATCGGAGGCACCCCAGTCCAGCTGGAACCCCTTCACCCTGTCAGACTGACCTTCAAAGAGGTGTCATCGTAGAACAAACACAGTCTCACTCATAACACTAGTAATAGGTCTGCTTCTTTTACTAGTCTCACTCATAACACTAGTAATAGGTCTGCTTCTTTTACTAGTGGCACTCATAACACTAGTAATAGGTCTGCTTCTTTTACTAGTCTCACTCATAACACTAGTAATAGGTCTGCTTCTTTTACTAGTGGCACTCATAACACTAGTAATAGGTCTGCTTCTTTTACTAGTCTCACTCATAACACTAGTAATAGGTCTGCTTCTTTTACTAGTGGCACTCATAACACTAGTAATAGGTCTGCTTCTTTTACTAGTGGCACTCATAACACTAGTGATAGGTCTGCTTATTTTACTAGTGGCACTCATAACACTAGTAATAGGTCTGCTTCTTTTACTAGTGGCACTCATAACACTAGTGATAGGTCTGCTTCTTTTACTAGTCTCACTCATAACACTAATGATAGGTCTGCTTCTTTATGTACCAGGGCTCGGGTACTAAACTAGTGGCGATAGGTCTGCTACCCTTGCCCTGCTACATATAACCAGCTACCAGTGGACATGACCCCCCTGACCCAGCAGGACCCTCCTCCAACAGCAGCCAGCGATGGAAGCCCTGGAGACCCCCCCCCCTGGGTGGGGGCACGGCCTCTGGATGGATTGTGCTGAGCAAGGTGAAAAAGTGTGTGAGGAATAGGATAGAAATGGTCCTGCTGAAGATGTTGAGGTGTAAACGTAGTCAACATAAGCCTGTGACACATGTTCACAGTCATATCGTCGCCCTTCTTCGTGCAAGACGAGAATCGATACGATGGCGCCAAATATAAATGTATTTATTTTTTAAATAAAATAAGGCGTTCTGAACAGCGTCGCTTCTTCATTGCTATCATTGTCTATCCTCCTCACCAAACGAAAGGGAATGAACATTTGGCTCCGACGTGGTCAGGTGGCTCTTCGTCTACTTTGACATGCCTGGGTTAGGTTTTTGGTGTCAATCAATTGTAGGGATTATTATTGAAAAATAAAAAATCGAGCTATTATGTTATTTCAGATGCATTGCTTTACAGATAAAAAAATAAAAAAATAAAAAAAAGCAATTTGAAGAACACTAATATATTGGGTTTTCAATTATATATGACCTATCTCTAGCCATTGTCAAGGCATTCCTCCATGGATTCACAGGGTCGAAGCATGTCAGCTGGAATCATGTGCATCAATGTACACAAACTCTTTCACACACTGAGGGACGTCTGAAATGGAAATGGAACCCATGAACCTCCCACACAAGTAAACAAAACCATTGTACCTTTAACCTTTAACAAGAAGCAGCCTGGTTAAAACTAATGTACAGAGATGTACAATGTACAATCTTTACATTTACATTGCACACTGACTGCAGTCTGGCTAACGCTTGGCGGTAGGGAGGGGCAGTTGCATTGACCGCCTTGTAGGCCAGCACCAATCAATCATAAAGGCTGGAGGACCGCACACGCTGGTTCTAATCTATGATCGATTCTACTTAGGTAACTCATTTGCCAGGTGGATGAAGCTTCAGAAAAGGATTTGTTTGTTTCTGTTTGCGGATTAAGTGCTAACAGATCCCCGCCTCCAGCTAAATGATTGGTTGAAAGAACATGAAGTAATGACCCCTTTCACCCAGAGCTGGTCTGCGAACCAGACTTCAGATAATAATCTAAAGTCTTGTGACAATGGTTCCTATCTCAATGCTGGGAGGTCCAGAACCACATCAATACTATAAGATGAGCTGTGTCCACTCTACTATCTCAACAGCAAGAAGAATCAGAACATGACAAGAACAACCTCGACCAAGACCAGGTGTTGGGACCTAAATATAGAGTTTTAAGAAATAATTAGACAAAGCAATATTGGAAACATTTAACGGAAATGGCAATGGATAAGGCCCGCAATCTCTCTGGCCTCCCAGCACTAAACCCATGACAGAGAAACCCATATACTTCCTTCCCAAGCATGTGCGGAAGTCCCGCCAGCTTGTAGGGCGGGGCTGCACCCTACAGGGGCAGACCTAGGGTTTGTTACCCGTCTTCTTCAGGCCTTTTAAATGAAATGGATGCAGAGCAACCTTTTGTCTTTAGTAGTTAGAGCCACGCCTTGCCGTGAGAGAGACTTCTGAAGCTGGGGCTGAGCACAATGTGTGTTGAGAGTGACTTTATTGTCAGCACCAGCACCACTGGAGGGCAACACACATCACTGGAGGACCATTAGGAGTGTCCACACTACACGGCCCGGGTCTTAGGAAGCAACAGCTGGTATTTAGAGTTGGGATTGGAAATAGTCTTAAATTGCCATTGGGATTTACAAAAGCCCAGTGAATTCAGGGGTTCCTGTGGCTGAATTCAATGATGCCCTCTCTTTCATCAAGTCCCCAGCATCAAGACAGTGGGACATTACACACCGGCTACGTCTGTTGAAGCGAGTGCCGCAGAGTGGTTGACTTAGACATCTTTGAGACCATGTGACCATCTCGATGATACAGGAGGGCCGTAGCAAAGCATCTCATAGGGAATAACTGCAGTGATCAGTAGGCAAAATAACAGATGATGGCATTGTACTTTTTGTAAATATAATAACTGTTGACATAAAATAAATGTGTTTGTATATCAATGGACAAGCCATTTATCTAGAATTTATATATATATATACATTATAAAGCTGAAATCTTTAGAAATTAAGCGTCTTTGTGATGACTAAAACATCTGCAGGTCTTTCGTTGAAGCGCGTCCGTGTCTGAATAAATCGTTTACCTTTGGCGTTTGACCATGAAGCACATTCAAATTGTGAAATCAAATTAAAAAACCGAAGGTAAGTTCGTTATAGCCCTACCATCGTGATCTTTTTGACTGATAATCACTTCCTGAACAAAGTCATTTTGCTGTCATAAGCATTCAGATGAGGAACATGTTTCATATTGGGACTTTTATGTGGGCTATGATGATCAATCTCTCCCCTAATTAAAAATTAATACAATTTTTACATACTGTATGGAATGGTGAAATACAGTCTGCACACTATCTATAACACATCATAAATCCTTATCATCCTCATGATTAATTAAAGCAAGGGACGAGCTACAACCGTGTCCCTGAGAGATGTTCTTCAGGACGGACGGACGGACAGAGGAAGGTCTGGGAGACTCAGGAGGATGTCCCTGAGAGGTGTCTTACAGGAGGGACAGAGAAAGGTCTGAGGAGACTGATCTCAGACCAGTCCTGTTCATGGAATTGCAGACTGATTGGCTGAGTCCTTACCCACGGCCACATTCTTTATTTATAATGTGGGCTTTTTCTCATCTCTTTTTACCAACCGACTTTGCTCAGCAGAATATGTAAAACCATTTACGAGTTATAGATAGCGTTACAGAACTGATTAATGCTGTTAATAACGAGGGATGAGAAGATCATTTGAAGATCACAAAAAAGATGATTTGGCTTGTCTTTGATGGTTTAATCCCTCAAATGTATTTGGATCCAAACCACAAGTAATGAGGGTGTATATCATTCCCTGGTATGAATACGATTAGAGCCTTGCAAATACAGAAGTTTCCTGGACTTGATATAATCCTATGGAGAAGGCCATGCATCATTTTTGAAACACAGTGAATACATGCAGGAACCACAAGGCCGTTATGAGAAATAAGGTAGAAACAGATGAACTCAATAACCGGTGCCATTATACCCCCTCATATACAGAGCAAAGGTCCAAGGTTCTGATGTTTTAATTAGATCTTATATACAAATCATTATTTTGTGTGGTTAATCAATTGTTCCCCCTGGGCCAAATGTCTTAGCAGTGAAAGACTTAAACACATAAGCCGAATGACTTGTGTTGCTATACAATGTTATTACAATTGCGTCATTGATTTTAGGCGAAAAGAAACGATACTTAAAAATGCATATTTTCTTTATTTATGTCATGCCTTTTACAGCCTAAGCATGAAAGTCATTTGCCGTTTTTGAACTTTGTGTTTCCACCGCAACTCACACACATACACACACACACACACATACGCATACACATGGACAAGCACACGCACACACACGCACACACACACGCACACACTCACACAAAAAATCGCACACCCACAGACACACAGCGTTGACTGGTCTACAAAAGGAAGTTTGATTTATTCCAACAATCACCCCGATTATGTGCATGAAAATATTGACATTGTACAACTTTTACATACAACTCTCAGCTCTCTACACACTTTTATTAGTTTTTTTACACAGTAACTTTAAAGAAAAACACATCTAAAAGAACAAAATAAAAATAAAATAACTGAGAACATTGTTTTTGTGTGGCAAGAAACAGCACATTGTGAAGACTTGGAGGAAAGAAATGGAGAAAAGCAAGTGAGAGAATTATTCAGGCACTTAGAAGTTCTCTCGGGTCCTTGGCTACACGGTTCTTCATTACACCGGACATGCAGTGAAACACTAGTCTCTAAACATTCCTAAGAGGACGAGTAGTAGGACGACTTCAGGGGCAGTAGCACATTCAATCACAAAGTGTTTAAAGGGACTTCAAGTATTTTCAAACTACACTGACATTCCTATTTACAGTACAATCCTACTCTGTTCAATCTGTGTTGTCCTCGCCCCTCTTTAAACGTTATGAACCAAAATGTACGACGTTCTGCTCACAAGAGGATAACAAGCTAGGGTTTGAAACGAAATGTGAAGCATCATCGAATGATGTTTTTCTTCTTAAAATGGCCTTGTGTCTCGAGCTGCTTTTGGACGTAGGGGGCTGGAGTTACAATTTGTTTCTCTGAGCATGTGCTCACTAACACACAAATACCAGCACATGGAAGGAGAGCACTTGTGTCTCATACAGGGCACAGGAGTAGAGAGGCTCGTATTGACACATGTCGTCGTTTGGGATATCAAAAAACTCATTTCCTTTCCGACCCATGCCCCCTCCGGCCTCCTGTATAAACATGCCTCTTTCTTATCAGCGCATCCACGCCCCTCTCTCCCGGGCAGGGGATCCATGTGGTAATAACCATGTGACCGCTTCCACCCTGTGTGTGGTACACATGACAGCGCTGCGTGTTACTAAAGCCATGATGAGGAGGCGTGCGCCGCACCAGACGGCGGGCGGCGGCGCGTTGGTTTAGCTGAAATGATTACACCCTGCCACTGGTTCTGTGAGGGGGCCAGGCCGATTACAATGCTTCATTACAACGCACAAGAGGCTGGCCACGGAATGGAAACTCTGTCACTCCAGCGCTTTCTCCCTTTGTCCTGCTTTCGTTGACATGCACGCACAAACACACACATACATGTGCATCCAAACACACACACACACACACACACACAGACACTTCCACACACACACGTAAATCCACAGACAAATTACAAATTTGGGCTAAAACAAGCAAATAAAAGTAATCTCCACGCCCGGCAGTGATTCTTTTGGGTTCTGAAACACAAATA
The DNA here is from genome assembly GCF_031168955.1 of Gadus macrocephalus. Lineage (NCBI taxonomy): Eukaryota > Metazoa > Chordata > Actinopteri > Gadiformes > Gadidae > Gadus > Gadus macrocephalus. The sequence goes on from NC_082403.1 coordinate 15,222,554, forward strand.
GTTTCATTATATTTAAAGCTTTAATTATAGTATACTGTATTCGAGTCCATCGATCATTCAATCATTGCACCCTTAGTTATGGGTAAGCATTGTAATCGAGCAAAGTCGAAGTGGTAGTGCCACCACCGTGAAGACCTTAGGTCTTGGACTGAGTCCAAGACCTATGGTCTCCACGGTGGTGGCAAAAGGGACTGTTTTGTCTTCTTTACCCCACAATACTACCACTTCAACTTTGCAGAGTGAACTAGGGGCTTCTCCTCATGACATCACTGATGGCCACCGCTGGCATGCGTCCAGATCTATAATTAACTTAATGAGCTTCACCTCTGTCCATCAGCAACACCAAACACTACCGGATCGCCTGTTTTCTACTAGGAAGTCGAGTTCAACAACGCAGAAGTATATCGTATATATATGTCTATTGGGTGAACAACTTTGATAAAACCATCGACCCTTCCGGCGGCTTGGGCAATATTAACAAAACATCTACCATTTCAGCAGGTAGAAAACGTCATTGTGCTTATTTGCTAGGAGTTGACAAGGTGAATACACACGGTGACACCATAAAGTAATGGAAGAAGTCTCTGTGGAGGTCCACATCCTGTAAACAGTAAAGATGGCGTTTTCTTGTGAATCCTTCAGGTTCAGAATATTTCCTTTTGGGCGTGTTACATTTGAAATCAATGTATGCATTTTTTTTAACCATCTACGAGTTGCCACTAAGTTAGATCACAATAATGAATTTGTTTATATTTATATATAATATGTAAGTATTTGTTAATGACCCATAAAATAACTACCTACTATTTTAATACCCAAGTTACTGGCAGTTTTGTTCACACATTTATTTCATTTGTATTGAATAAAAGAACTAAGGATACCAAAAATACAATATAACTAATTATTGTATCTCAAATCATCAAGGTCGGCTTTGTTGATCCATGGATGAATAAAGTTAATTTTTTTGACATGCACTTTGTTGCATTATTCAGTTCGCTAAATAGGAATTTAATGATATGTTGACTCATTGTCATCAGAGTGATGAACTTTGAATTGCATGCATGGAAATATATGATGCATTTAGAGTAACATTGTTTGTAAAAACTGACATCTATTTGTCAAGAAATGTATCGTTGAGTCATGGACCATTTTTTAATAAAAATAAAAATATATTTGAAATGGCAAGAAAGTCATTCTATCATACAATTGTTTTGTGTCTTTTGACAGAATTAGTTTCAATCTCCCAATGTTGAAACGTTCAGCTATAGGGTCATTCTTATGTCTGTTCATATCAGACAAAATAATTTTGCTATACAGTTTTTCCAAATTAGTTTCTTAAAAAATACATTACTTCCTATCAAAAATTTAAACCTGAGATTCAAATTTTTCCAAGCGGTGGAGGCAGTTTGTGGCGAAGTAGGAAAAAACCGAGTTGGAGTAATGAGTTGTTCTCTAGTAACCCCCCACTGAGACACACTGTAAACCACGTGAGACCACAGCTCTACAAAACAGGCTCTAAGACAGGTTGAGACTCACCCACATCACCTTGAAGACAGACACTAAAAACCAGTCCTATCACATCAACATCCTTCCTGGTTAGTCCGTTTGTACGCCCAGGGGCTCAGACCACGACGCTGACGTCATCGTCTGTACGTCTGTACGTACCACCAGGGGGTCAGACCACCGTGCTGATGTCATCGTCTGTACGTACGTACGTACCACCAGGGGGTCAGACCACCGTGCTGATGTCGTCCGCCTCGTCGGGCTTCTTGGGCTTGCTTGGCAGGGACTTGAGGTACTCCAGGTGCCGGCGGGCGTCCTCCTGGTTCTGCCTCACGTAGTAGACCACGTAGGAGATGACCATGGCGAACCAGCCAAACATGGTGACCAGCATGGCGTAGTCCGTGGTGCGCTTGGCCAGGTTGCACAGGTCCGTGTCCACCGCCAGGAAGGGCCTCCCCTCCTGGTCCCGCAGCTCCGAGCTGCGGCAGAGCACGCGTGCCGCCGCCTCGTGGTTGTGCGCCATGCCGCCGATGGCCTGCTGCAGGGCGCAGTCGCAGTGCCAGGGGTTGTCGTCCACCACCACGCGCGCCTTCAGCCGCGCGAAGGCGTCCTTGTGCACGCTGGCGATGCGGTTGTGCGACAGGTCCAGCACCTGCAGCGTGGCCTCCACGCCGCTAAAGGCGCCCTCGCCCAGCGTCTCCACGGCGTTGTAGGACAGGTTGAGCTCCCGCAGCAGCGCCAGGCCCCGGAACACGCGGTCGGGCACGGCGGCGATGTGGTTGCGGTCCAGCCGGAGGACCACGGTGTCCACGGGCAGGTCGCCGGGGATCTCCTTCAGACGGGACTGGCTGCAGTTGACGTTGAGGCCCTGGTGGTGCAGGTGGAGGTGGTGGAGGTCGAAGCGCTGGCACACGCAGCCCTTGGGGCACATGCTGGCCGAGGGGAAGCAGAGAGCCATGAGCACCAGGCTCTGGAGCAGCAGCCACATGGGGAGCGAGCGAGACAGCCACACGTCCAGCAGAGTCATGCTGAGCGGCCGCTTGCAGCATGCCGCGCCGGGGGTTCCCCCGCCGCCGCCACTCAGTCCCTCGCACGCACACACACGCACCCCATGGTGCCGGACGGAGAGGGCCGCCTCACGCTCTGGGCCCGACGGCGGCGGAGTCACGTCTGGGTTGGGTCATGATACGGCCAGCGCTCTGAAAACAAACAAAGAGAGGAGAAGGGGCCGCACGGGAGTCACTTCCAGCTGTAACCAGTAACAGTCCTCGTTAATCACGGCCTCACCTCCAGCAGAGCCCTGGTGTTTGCCACAGTGTTGATTTAAGGACCCTTACAGGGCATGACTGCATGGGCTTTTTTAAATAGAAGATAATATGGCTGTGAGCATCGCACAAGCAAAAAAAACAAATACCTCTGTAAAATAGAAAGGAACACCACCATGTAATTTGTACAACGCAAACTGAAAACATATGAAACACTGAAATGTCCTTTAGCACAGAAGACAAAAAAGAAACAGACCGCAGAGACAAAAGGTAGAATTCTTAACTTACAGAGAAAACGTAACTTGGTAACAGGAATGAGGCCGTCAACTACAGATGAACAAGATGCTCCCTATCCTGCACAGGAAGGAGCACGTCTCCCAGAGCGATGGCTCATCTGCTCTGTGATGGTCCCTGGAAGGAGGCTCCGTTGACCGGCCCCACAGCACACAACAGGTCTGAAGAGGGGCGGGGGCAGATCTATGCACGGTGTTCTATGCCGTGTGCTGCGAGGGGTTTACACAAGGACTCATCTTTCATTTAGAAGGGAGCATTTATTCCTTTTGATGACCTTGTTGAGTCAATATTGATTTGATTCCCAGGCTTTGTGTGGGTTATTGGTAATGGGAGAAGGACACGTTTTAATTGGTGTGCTTTCCTTGAGGCTGTTTTTTCAGGTACGTCAACCATCTTTCTGAAAAAACATTTAGCTGCTGCGCTTCCATATTAACATTACTAATTATAATTGTGCTGCCAATGATATTGTGCTCGGTAAACAGACAGAGTCAAATATATCGCTTCATCATGGATTCGAGTCATAGACTAAACAATTGATTTAAAATGGTCTACCTGCTTGTTTTGTTTTTTTACGCATGTTAGAACACGATTAAGTACGCGGGGGAAAGGGTAGTGGAGTAGATTCACGTGGAAAGGATAATTGTGCTGAAACCCTCAGTGTGAAATTAAGTGAAACGTTTTACCACCACAAGTAGACAGCAAACAGCTAACAGTTCCACTTTAATAATGGAGTCAAAGTGACCAGTTGAACAGACAACAGATGAAGGCTTTAGAATCACTTTTGTTACGCAGATGAAATGATAGATAATTCCCATCCATTCCCTGACCGTTGTGCCTCTTGAGTAGGTTTACTCGTTCTACATTAAATGTCAGGAATATCTGTATAATCGTCTTATTCTTATCAGCATTATTTGTATACTAACAACATACTGGCTATTAAGAAAATACCAGAAACAGTGTCGCTATTTTGAGCCATTCCAAAGTCCTGACCTAAGATACATCCCTTGAAGTGCGTCCATTTGATTTGTAAGTGAAGAAACATGACCTGCAATCAGAAACGCCTGCGCAATTAAAATCTTGGCAATCGCTGGAGGAAACCTCCCAATCATAGAGGGCTGCCTGTGGAAAGCTCCTTCAAGGCCTCATGAGCTGTTTATTCACTGGGATGAATCATGCACCAGATTGGAGAGGGCCAGGGTACCCTAGGTAGGCTAGCTAGTATGCTAGAGGGCCAGGGTACCCTAGGTAGGCTAGCTCGTATGGTAGAGGGCCAGGGTTCCGTAGGTAGCCTAGCTCGTATCGTAGCATGGGTGGAGAAGGTACCTGCAGATGGTTCACAGTTTACAACAGGTGAGCTGTTGTTCTTAGAGGTTTGTGAACATTTGTTTGATACTAAATGAACTTATCAATTTGCTCTATAATAGCAGCCATTCTTTAACATTTTAACATCTTTCATTATATTTGATTTCAGGGTTCATTCAATTCAATTCAATTTTATTTGTATAGACCATAATCACCATTACAGTCTAAAAGGGCTTAACAGGCCAAATATTTATGACACCCCCCTTTACCCAAGCCCCCACACGGGCAAGAAAAAACTCCCTTGAAATTAGCAAGGAAGAAATCTTGAGAAGAAACGCAGTGTAGGGGATCCCTTCTTCCAGGGATGGTCAGGAGTGCAATGGGTGCCACAATTGACATACAGGTAAATACATGCACATATTATTAAAATGGTGATGGGGTTCTGGCCGGTTATCCATGAGGAGAGTCCAGGCATCCAGTCCAGTCAAGTCATCTTCCTGAAGTTTGCATGTGCTATTGGGGGTTAGTAATCCCTGTGTGTGTTATGCTGACTCCTAAAGGGGTCTTGGAAGGCCTACAGTTAAACTGTCATTGTATTACTGCTTTACAAATCAAATCAACCTTGATGACACAAACAGCAATGTTACTATGTTGGAGTTTGTTGAGCGTATTTTTACAATTCAGTATTCATCCTATAGTCAGAGATGCTGCATTAGCTTGCTTCTTTTACTTTTACCTGGAAAGTAGTGGCCAAGGCTAGCCTCTGAAGACACAACCAATGCTGTAAGATTATTAACATATATGCCAGTGTGTGACTAAACTGTTCAAAGTAGGCCTGCAATCCAATACCTATACCTAAAAAAAAAAGCATGCATGGCATCTTCAAAGCTACCATAACAAAGCAATAATGAACTGTACCCCTTTGCTGCTATTGTTACATGGGCTGGTATGGTATCAAACGTGAATTTTCTGGAAAGGATTTTAGGGCTAAAGGAAATTTAGAGACTTTCACAAAATATTTCTAGCAATTAGCTTTTGATTATATTATGGTTGTGTGTTTATTACTGACCAATGTGCGGAGCCAATAGACAGAAGAGGCAACATAGCCAGTAACTTAACGCTTGTTTCCTTATCAGGAGAGGATAGCGTCTTGTACCTTGGGATATACACCACTCTGTTTGCATGAGCTACGAAAGATTTAAAGCAAATCACCTGTGGCTGATACTTATCCAAGAAGGAGAGCGTGAGGTTATAATGGACCTCTGTTTGAGATCCGACCGTTTAAAGATCATCATATCATGAGGGCTAGATGCTCTTTAGAAAATGTTGTTTGATTGAAACTTGTTCAATTACTGATTGTTATATAATATCATTATGTGAGGGTCGAGATCAGAATATAAGGTTTACGTTCAGCATAATCATTTTGGAACAAATATTGGGTCTATTCTGATTTGTGAGAACATTAATTTCCCTAAAAATGAATTCATTTTATGCCTGTATTGATTGTTGTACACCTATATTCCTTTGATATAATTAGTTGTATGGGTGCACTGGTGGCTCAACGGGTATAGAGCATGTACCAGTACGGTACAATCCTGATCTCTGCGTCCCGGGTTTGATTCCTGCCTGTGGTCCGTTGCAGCATTTCCTCTGCTCAATCACCCATAGCTTCTTATCAATCTCACTCCATCACGCATGTCCACTGCCAGATTAATTAATGCAAAAATACATCTTTACAAAAATATATAATTAGTTGGGGCCAGACATGTAGTGAGGGCCTCCTCTCAGAGGCCCCTGACCGGGCCCACAGTGTGACCAGGGACAGCTGTTGGAGCCTTAGTGAGTCCTAACCTACAACCACGGCTACAGGGACTTTGTCCAGAGCAGTCCTTCAGCTAGGGCTCAACCGTCGAATACAATATATATATATATATATATATAAAAAAATAGATAATAATACTATTAATATATATATTGTATTGTATATATTATTCTACATATACATACATAAGATGTATGAAAAAACATTTCAATTTACAATCATGCATTGGAAAGATATGCTTCCTAAATTCCACAAGTGTGTAATTAAGAAGGTATTTCCTCCATCAGGTGGACCTGGCCTTAGTGCTGATCCTGATCTAGGTGTATAAATGTGGAATTATATCCATCAGGTGGACCCGGCATTAGTGTTGGTGCTGATTAGATGCATAAATGTAGAATCATAGAACAACGGGGATTAGGGTTTTCCATGGAAAGGTTTCAGCGAACCGTCGACACATGTAACGCTGAGGAGGAGGAAGGTGGGGAGCAGCCAACATTAACCTACAAACAATGAGACACAACACAACACACCGGAGAACCCGGCTCAACGAGAAATCAACCTGGGGTTATTAAACCATCGAGCAGAACATAACATAACATAACGTAATGGAACTCTGCTTGGCGACGTGAACACGGGCACCGAGCGGCGGCGGTGGACGAGCAACAGGCGATCTTACCTGCGACGACACGGACAGAAACAGTGCAGTTACATCTCCGACGGGCAGCCTCTCAGACAGGGAGCCGGGCTCACGGTGGACCACCAAGACACGGCGGACCAGGTCCCCAAGACACCGTGGACCACGTCCCTCCAGACACGGCGGACCACGTCCCTCCTGGACCACAGTCAGAGCGGCTCTGAGGACCGGGGAGGGGTTCAGACGGGCGCGTGCTCTGCTCACCGACGACGGCAGCGCGCGCAGCTGATACCCGCGAAAATGAATGAACCGTTAAAAGGCATGGCCGCTTTCTCACCGGAACACACCCACCGCCGTTAATAGAGCAACAGTACTACATATGGACCTACTGTTTGTTTTTTTCTTTGAGAAAATAAACCAAGCGTTATTATTTAGAATGTGGTCCCGTGTTGTGGTGAACTATGTCACCAAGGGAAGGTCGAGCTGTCTATAAATAGCGTGGTCATGGCACCATTCAAAATACACTTTTCTTCAAGGGGGGGTAACAAGAGACCTGCTCACATGTCCCTTTAATGAAGATATATGGCATGTGGCTTCTACAACTTTAGTGCCAGAGTTCTATTTCAAAGCTTCACCTTTGACACCATGAAGCACTGAAGTGTGAGCTGCGTTCTCTGACGTCACGATGTGACATCCAGGACCAATCAGGTCGCAGCCTGAACGGAACGGTACCATAATGGCTCCCCTCTCATGGTCCAACCTGGTACCATAATGCCTCCCCTCCCCTAGTTCAACCTGGTTCCATAATGCCTCTCCTCCCATGGTCCAACCTGGTACCATAATGCCTCCCCTCCCATGGTCCAACCTGGTACCATAATGCCTCTCCTCCCCCTGGTCCAACCTGGTACCTTAATGCCTCTCCTCCCATGGTCCAACCTGGTACCTTAATGCCTCTCCTCCCATGGTCCAACCTGGTACCTTAATGCCTCCCCTCCCATGGTCAAACCTGGTACCTTAATGCCTCTCCTCCCCCTGGTCCAACCTGGTACCATAATGCCTCTCCTCCCCCTGGTCCAACCTGGTACCTTAATGCCTCTCCTCCCATGGTCCAACCTGGTACCTTAATGCCTCTCCTCCCATGGTCCAACCTGGTACCTTAATGCCTCTCCTCCCATGGTCCAACCTGGTACCTTAATGCCTCTCCTCCCCTAGTCCAACCTGGTAACATAATGCGTCCCTTCCCATGGTCCAACCTGGTACCTTAGTGGCTCTCCTCATGGTCCAACCTGGTACCATAATGCCTCTCCTCCCTATAGTCCAACCTGGTACCATAATGCGTCCCTTCCCATGGTCCAACCTGGTAACTTAATGGCTCTCCTCATGGTCCAACCTGGTACCTTAATGGCTCTCCTCATTGTCCAACCTGGTACCTTAATGGCTCTCCTCATTGTCCAACCTGGTACCTTAATGGCTCTCCTCATGGTCCAACCTGGTACCTTAATGGCTCTCCTCATTGTCCAACCTGGTACCTTAATGGCTCTCCTCATGGTCCAACCTGGTACCTTAATGGCTCTCCTCATGGTCCAACCTGGTACCTTAATGCCTCTCCTCCCATGGTCCAACCTGGTACCTTAATGGCTCTCCTCATGGTCCAACCTGGTACCATAATGTAGTTTTGCAACACCGGCGAATACCTTCTCGCTCGGTATGAAAATGTTTCCGTAACATAAACATTGGGCCCCCATCCAATGTGGGGGCCAGCGAGCAGGTTAGCGCCAGTTCAGATGTTGGGCAGTCACTTATGGACTTTCACATCTGAGGGCGCATCTACTCATGGTTGCCATGACGACATAAAGTAAAAAAGGTTCACTGGAATGGATGCGCAATTAATGTTTTTTTTTTACATTATTTCATTTACAATTTTTGCTCCACGGTGGAATCTGAATGTGTGAACGTGACTGGTGTTGGTATGAGATTCAAAGGATTTAGTGTGACTATTTTTTTCCATAGATCTCTGCTTTAAAGGGGTGACATTGTGCCACCAGGTGTGAGTTTGATTAGCCATTACAAGCCGTTTGACAGTCTGCCTTTTCCTGTATTTTGAGTGGGCGTGTCCACCTAGACGTCTGATGTTTAGTAAACACTGTGGAACGCACAAAAAGGTTTCTTGTCGTTTCTTTTTACTGTCTTATTTATTTTTGAATTGTACTTTTGTGAAGCATTTTGTGAATTTGACTTTATTTTTTAACTAAATAACATAAGTAACCTTATTTTCTTACTCACCTGCGACAAATATGCAACATTAAATACACTGACTGTTTTCTGGGTTTTCATTTGTAATTGTAGAGTTGTGTTGTTTGTCAAAGTCATGGTTATCAATTCATGAATCAGCTCTTATCCTGGAATCAGAGAGGCTGCATTAGCTCTTAGTTTGCCTTTGCTGGTGTGCATTCCCTTTCAGCATTTATTTAAGAAGGTACAAATGCAGGAAATGCATATTGATCCCATGGTTAATGGCTTCTAATAGACGTTGAGATAATGCTAAAGTATTATACTAATTGACCCTTCATGCAGTAGGCATTAGACAAGCCTTGTATCTGAGCCTTTTGAAGAGGCAGCAGCATAATAACCATCTCAGTGTTGAAGAGGCAGGTCCATACCCAGGTTCAACATTTCAATGACATTGGAATTCTACCAGGTATCAGGCCATTCTAATGGTTAAAGTGACATTCAGTAATAAAAATAATAATAATAATAATAATAATAATAATACAAAGATACTGGATAAACAATCTTACGTGTGTTCACCTTGTTTGCCATTTTTATTCATGCACATAGTCCCCAGAGCTTCTTTTGTTTATTCGACTCTAGAATCTAATAGCAATAACTTCCTCTTAAACGGATGCATCAGCAAGTTTGAAGACTGGGCACTGCTACAAATCAAATTGTGCATGATGGAATAAGAGCTCTCCTTTCATTGTTCCCGCTCAAAGATCCTGTTCACCTGATGTTCCTGGAAACATGGAGCATTACAAGCGTTAATCAATATGTATAATATACTGTATTAGCCATCAGTGGTCATAACTATCAGAATAAAGAAAATAGCCTCAGCAGGTGATTTTTTGGGATTGAAACTGAAGCACAACCTGCTAATGGCTTATCTGTTTGGTTGTTCACAATTGTGGTGCTGAGCATTTCTGGTTAATAATTATACCAACCTTTAGTGTGTTCCTTTACTACTTAAACAATAATTCCTTTATGAAAAACTGTAATATCTTAATACCCTGATGCATAATACCTTTAAGTACAATATTTTATTCCTTAAAGGAGACATATTATGGCGTTTTCCCAGCAAGTAAACATAGTATTTAAGTTCCAGAAAACCTGTTTTTGTAGCTGTTTGCTGGCAATAGCTTTTAGGAAAAAGAATCATGCCTATTCCCCTCTGTTTCAGTCCCTTCAGAATGCGCTGTTTCTGGTGTCTGTAGCTTTAATGCAAATGAGCTGCTGCCCATTGACCAATGAGCTGTAAGACTGAACCACAGCATGGAGGAGAAGGGATTGTTGCCGTTTGCAGACTCCTGGAGCTCTATATCTATATCATACAATATAATATAATAATAATAATATTATGTATGGGAATTTATATATTATTATATCTAATATCATGGCCAAAAGCTATGTGCGCCCCGGATGATATTATGATTCATAAAGACTGAGTCTGACGTATCTGGCACTTCCACAACAAGTAAAGATTCGTAGTGGGGGATATCTCGGCCATGGTTGAGAAGAATTGGGGGAAAAGAACTTGGCCTTGACTCTCTGGAGTCCATGAACCGCGACATGGAGGAGAAAGGGATTGTACTCCGGGAGCTGAGCTGCCGGACTTGCCGCCGAGCTCCCCGCGCCGGAGCTGCCGGACTGCCGCCAAGACCTACCCCCGCCGCCGCCGGACCTGCCAGCTTCGGCGGCAGTTCAGCTACCAGAGGAGGCTACAACCGCCGGAGAAGCCGGAAAGCTTCAGCGGCAGTTCAGCTCCCGGAGTACACCTCCGGAGCTGCCGGACTGCCGATGAATCCCTTTCTCCTCCATGACTCCTCCTGGGATTGTTCTCCCGGAGCTGAGCTGCAGGGCTGCCGCCGTGTTCCCCCCACAAAATCTTAGCTATGCTCTGATTGGAGGGGAGTAGGGAAGTGGGAGGTAATATTCAACTGTGGCCCCTTCCTACGTAGAAGGGGGAGCCGAAACTGACACGCTCGTTTGGTAACTGTAGGCGGGGTACTTTCAGAAATGCATATCTCACTCAAAAGAACATGACCACACTTTTTTCAAAGTTTGTATACGTGTGGGAGCACCAGAGACCCAAAACAACCCAAATCCCAGGAAAAGTGTTGTTTTCATACTATGTCCCCTTTAAGGAAAATGTACCTACAAAAGGTGTAATAATTAGTAAAAAGTATCGTTGTACAATGAATAATAAATGATACATTGTGTAAAAATAACAATGCTCTTCTGTATCCAATATAGATAACAACACTGAGAACACCAGGTAAGTCCTCCCGAAGAGAGATCAATTAGCAGACGGCGGGATATAAACCATGATATCAAATAGGACCAACAAGACCCATATCAACCACAGTCAGATTGTAGCCACATCTAATAAGCGGCTCCTGTAGCGGGGAAGACGAGGGGCCCAAAGCCAAAGAGGGCCCTGGGGTCGATGGACACTAATGGCGCGTTTCCACTGGCGGGTGCCGAACGGTTTGGTATGAATAGGTGCGGAACGGTTCATGTTTCCACCGCCAACAGTGGGCGGGCTCCGTACGTGATTAGCTGTACTTATCTCTCAGTGCTCCTCCGTTGGGGTACCAAACGGTCTGAAGGGTGCCAAGAAGTTCGAGGGGCGCCACACGCCGTCCGTTGATTATTCGAAAGAATCGTCACTTCTGCGCAACAGGGGGAAAATAATAAACAAACACAGTAGGGCCTACCCGCAAGGTATTTCTGGACCACAGCGAAAGCTTCGTTTTTTGAAGAAAATGTCACGCAAAAGTTTGCCGTCCTTCTTGGACATCCTACATCGTTGCTCTTTGTTTGATGTGTCACGTTCTTCTTTTTTCTTGGATTTCTTAGCAGGCTACACTGTGTTGGGCTGCTATGAGGTCACGATGCTTACGTAGCTCCCGCTGCTATCGCCATCCGGCTTAAACCCCGCCCTATCATAAGGTTACTGTCGGCGGTGGAAACGCGAGCCGTCACTGAGCTGCGCCTATCCGCACCTACACTACCGGACCTAGTCGTACTGGGCCTAAGCGCACCCGCTGGTGGAACCGCGCCATAAGGGCCCTGGTCTGATGGAGCTGGTGAGCAGAGTAGGGGTCGATGGACATGGCAGCGCAGGCGATTGATGTGGTTTGACGAGCCCAGAGAGAGCAGCTTTTGATCGCAACCACTTTGTTTCAGTGAGGGTGTGTGTGTGTGTGTGTGTGTGTGTGTGTGTGTGTGTGTGTGTGTGTGTGTGTGTGTGTGTGTGTGCGTGTGTGTGTGTGTGCGTATGTGTGTGTATGTTTGACTGTGCCTGTGTCTGTCTGTTTGTGTGTGTGTGTTTGAATGAATCATGATCCATTCATTAACTCCTCCATTCATTCATGTCTTTTTTACACCTCAGAATAGGGCATAGCCACGGCAGCCAATTACACTTAATACAAGTGGTAGAACACACACACACACACACACACACACACACACACACACACACACACACACACACACACACACACACACACACACTCACACACAAACACACTCACACCCAAAAACGTTCTGTTTGGATGTTTTAGGTTAGAAGCAGGGCTTTTGTTAAAACAACTCGATTTTACCAACATCCATGAACCAGAATGAAATGAATGGTATAGCGACCTTTAAGAGAATCCATTCACATGCAGGCAGCCACTAAGGACAAAGGAGACAGGATCAACCATTTCTGCTCCAGAGCACTGATGTCTCTCCGTTCACAGCAAAAGTACCCCAAATATATTTAGCCTAACTGTTAAGGAACACCTTCCTCTTCATTTCCAGTCCATTAACACGTAGAAGGCCTGAAATAAACCCTGGCTGGGAACGAATCCCAAACAGGAAATTAGGATTAGTAGCGTATTTAATGAACTACCTGGTTAAAAAGAATCCCATACATTGTAGACTGAATGCAAACGAGAGCAGATTGTTTTTTCATTGGCTCCTCCGGCCCCATATGACAAGGGACATATGTTTGAATATGTTTCACGCATAGATCTATTATTCTCTTTACTCATGATTCCATTATAACAAACCATTGAAAAGAAGGTTGCATAGATCTGTGACACATTATTCGCACACATTGCGATCGGGTGGAAGATATATCATCTGGCTTCACTGCTACAGCTGAGCCAAAAAGGCTACCCCCACCACCATGGATGAGCGGAGCGGTGGACAACTCGTGGGCACTAGGACTGTCCTTTGTCGTCGTCCAGCAGTCCAGAGGAACGTACCCCACCATCTGCCCCTCTGCAGCAGTACAGTAGTCCGGGGGTACTCACAGCCATTTCTTTATTGCTGCTTTAATGTACTCAATGACTCTTCAAACCGGTCCAAGCGTAGGCCTTTCACCTCAGAGCTGAGAGTCACAGTCGTTCAAAAGGCATTTGGATTATGAGGTTGGGAAAAAACGCTTTTCATCCGCCTACACTCCAGCAGCCATTTCCTATTGAGTCTGCCCGCAACAAGGAGCTGTGCGGAGCAGACCCCCCCCCCGGGGGTCTGCTCAACCTCCTGACAAACCAGTACTGCCCATACTAACACTAACTATCTGTTGAACCTCCTGAAAAAACTGTACTACACGCACTCACAACTAACATCTCCAGTTAGGATCCAATGGGTGGGCTCTGTGTTCAAATAATTGGATATATAGCATATCATAATATCTCAATATACAGATATATGATAAACATATCAAATGTATGTAGCGTTGCATATGTACATCCTAGCATTAGACATGCAAGGAGAGTGTAATCATACAGAGCACAGTATCTTAAACCCGGCCTTCTGCTGTTCCTTCCTCCCTCTTAACGCCATCATTGCTCCTCATTGTTTAACTAAGACCTCCGTCTGCAATCAGAGAGAGATGATTTGGGGGGAACAACATCTTCATGGGTCTCCCTTGTGTCTCTCTATTTTTGTAAAGCCATGTTGGCAACATACCAACAGCATCCTATTCATTACCAATGAACAATTAACACTGTGTGGGCAGAGCTAATTGCTAACTAGTGGCATAACACGAACCCAACTGAGAAAAGAGCAAATTACTTCTGCGTCGCTAACTCAATTATGTGGAGTAGAAAACTGAACAAAATAGGGTTTCACTCAAGACACCATTGCTCCCCTGTACATTTTGATTTTCAATGTTAAAATGGATATCTGATTCATTGCATTGGAAATCTTAATGTGGTCAAATATTCTTTCTGCTACAACCGCAAATGTGTTTGCAGCGATAATATCTTCCCAGGTAACCTTGAAAACACATTCAAAGTGGTGGAATGGTGTCCTCAGTGGAATGCTGTGTCTCCTACTGAAGAAGCTCCTCCCACTCTGCTCCCTCCCTCCCCATGTGTTTCAAGAGATGACACCTGCTTGGTAAGACATGGTCTCAAATCCAAAAGGTTTCATTCAGAGGCCAGTGGACGCGCTCCAGATATTCCCACAGCACATTCCACTCCATAACAGTTGACAGATGGCTCTGCCTTTACTGAAGATTGAACCCAAATAATAGCTCTTCAATATTACCTACAGCACCTTTAATTGAAAATGTGCAATTGGATAAGAAAAAACAGAACCTTCTTGCATTTCAATTCATTCCAAAGTCTTCGACACTGCTTGCAATTGATTACAATTACTGAGATTCAGAAATGGGGCTAGTTTAGTGACACAAAAAGATGACATCAGAGGATTAATGTTTTGTAACTCTAGTCAACTGTATATTAGAGTGGCAATGTATCAGTAAATACACCTAATCCACTCCAATGGTGGTCTGGGTGAGGAGGAGGTCCTCATGGTGACCCCTGGTCCTCATGGTGACCCGTGGTCGTCATGGGGCTAGACCCTGACCTTTATAGCTTAGCATGGTCTCCAGTCTGGAGGCCTTATTTTTTGGGTTTCCAAAACGACAGTACGATCCCTTATTTGATGGATGAGTATCATGCATATAAAGTAAGATCCTACATCTTTGTTCAGCCACAGTCAGGCTGAGGTGAACGTGTAAGGACCTGGTTAACCACCTCTGCCTCATTGGTTCTTGACAGCTAAACTAGGATGACCTTCCTGGTCCCAAGGGTCTGCTGACCATAGCAAACTCCAACGTGTCCGTGTAGTTTAATGTGTTCTGAGACATAAGGCAGGTTTTTAGCAGAGAAGACTCCTTTCACCTGCTGTCTATCTTTACACAATACTTTAACAAATGTATTTTTAGCAGAAAGAAAAACAAGAAAAGACACCAGCCTGCCTCTAATGTTTGTTAAAATTTGGCCTGCATGGAGAATTGCTGAGCAAAGTGCCGATATTGCCTTCATAGCCTCTCATATTGTCATAGGTCCAAATAATGGTTAAAGCTCCTTCATTTACACCTCATCTATGTAAGGCTAGAAGGGACCATATAACCATCTGTTATTATCAATCAATATTATCAATAATTCTTAAAGTTCACTTATAGAAACCATGCTCTTCGTTTCCATCTTCCGTAAGAGGGGACTCTTCTCGAAGCAATCTGACTCACAAGAGAACACCACCATGCATCCGTTCCCTGCCTTGAAGCACTGCATTGATCATCATATCATCAATTAATAATATGGCAGATACACTAACACAGCTTCACCTCTGTCCTCTAGTGACGTGGCTCTTCTGATGGTTGCTGGTTAGTTAGGATCTATGGCAATGAAAAACACTGAGCGTGTCACGACAATCAATCTAATGAGGGTTGGTTAGAGTCCCTGCACCAATGAGCATGTAATCATGGTCCTGTGGGCAGTGGACCCACCGTCGTATCCATTATAGCAGCACCAATATAGATGGGTGCCGCTTGTCCCTCATGTCTCTGGGTGATGATAGCGGCTGGAGGAGGTAACTATGGAAGTAAATCTGTGCCATCGGGTTTTGAAAATAAAAACACATTGAATTATAAGCACTGAATATTTATGCATTGAAATAACCTATCTGAATTTTTTGCCTCTGAATTTAACTCTTTACATTTTCAATATATCATATTCACCTTCATTTTTCAATGTTAAAAAATTCAACGTTAAAATATTCAACTCAAATATTTTCAGTGTCCAAAAATTCAGTCCGTCAAAGTCACTATCAAAATTCAATGTACGAAATTCAGTGTTAACATCCGGGGACCCAAGAAAGAGCAATCGATCCTAGATGCTAGATCGCGGTCAAACGAGTGGTCGCGTCATTCGGGTCAGAGGAAAAAACTAACAACCACAACGATGGAGTTTGGGGGATTTATCAATGTTTATTTTGAGCTTGGCCTCAAATATTCGGACATCAAATCAATACTTGCCAGTAGGCACGCCTTCTGAAGAGGTTCCTTTGAGATAGGGGACACTCTCGCCGCAAGGCGTAGGCTACTCTGACCTGTCGGTCCTGGTGGATTTTATTAGCGACCAACTGCAGTAGCCTACTCTGGACAGCTTCACGGGTACCGATGGATGTACGCTAAATGCAGGGAGCATCGACTGCGTGTGAGGAAAGAGGATGTGCGGTTGTTGTTGAAAGAGCTCGATCCCAGAGGAGTGTCACGAAGGGCGAGACGTCTCAGACGACGCAACTAACTACTAGTGTAGATAATAATATAGTGTACATAATAATACAACTAGTATTACTTTTCATACCCTGACATGTTTTGATTGTAAATGTTCCTGCAGTCTTCTTCTAAATGTCACATGATGTTGCTGTGGTGTCAAGACAGCTGATTTTATACAGGTTTCAGGTTATCCTACTTGAACCGGCAGGACGACCGCACCCCCTGCTGTATACAATCAGCTGTTTTGACACCACAGCAACATCATGTGACATTAAGAAGACTGCAGGAACTTGTCATGGTATGAAAAGTAATACTAGTTTGATTACAAGAATAATTAAGTCAATTGTTCTTGAACAAGTACAATTATTAATTCATTAAGTTTTTCATCTAGCTCATGTGGCCAGTGAAAAATATGGAGAAAAAAATCAGGAAACAGCACTAAACTTGTTTGGCAATTTTTTGTTTATTCAGAGTTCCACATACGGGATAGCAATATAGTTAAAGTAATAAAAAATCTTCCATTCTCAACAAAAACATGAATAGCGTGCGTTGTCGTTCTCTCAGTATTTGAAACGACAGGTTGTAAATGCACAGATAATTTCAAAATGCTTTTCTGTCGGTAACATGTCAATATTTGTACTGATTGGCCATCAGAAGTTCAGAGTTCGATAGATACATACATTTTTTTGGTCCCATCATTTGAAATCCAATGATATTCTATCATGAAAGTCTCAGAATAAGTATTCACATTTAGTTACTGAAGCCAGTTCCCTTTTTTGTTAAATACAATTCTAACTGAAAAAAGTGATGCATTTGTTAAAGTAAAGTTCTGAAATTGATACACATTTGATTTACTTTTTACAGGCTTTGTCTATAAAGCCCCCCCTCATTTCTGTGTTTCTAAACTATCGTTTAAAGGAATATAACATTTGCCAAAAGCTAGAGATGTTGAGCTATGACTTTAAAGGAAACTTATAAAGGAAAAGGACAGCAAGGTGAATTACTTATGTGACCAAAAAATCCTGCCACTTCCAAGCTCGACACAACTAAACACGTCTGACCTACACTCATGCCCTGATGGCCTCTCTGAGGTGCATGTACAAATTCACTGCCTGATATGAATCTGTTGCTAGAGTGAGATTGGACTCAGCCATAAAGATGTTGCATAGTTCATATTGCCATGCATTGCCATGGCGCCGACGCAAGTAGGACGCTTATCCAGTAGCTCCGTGCGTGTTGCGTTGTTTTTAGTAATTTAAGTAATTTAAGTGTGTTTTTGTAAACTTGTAACTCTTTTATAAACTATTTATATGTGTAGATCTATATATATATATATTATATGGATAGGGAGAAACTGCTTTCACTCCAAACAATGGGACGTAACGGCTTTTTCCGTCGGTAGTGTCACCGCCGTTTGTCTGGCGCTGGAACAGCAGATGATACGAAGGATGGACGGAGAGTCAGTCAACCTATTGGAACCCAATACGGGGATGGCAATTTATACCCTTTATGGGGATCCGCAATTTAAATACAAGGATAGATCGTAATAATATAATCAGCACAAATCTATATCTATATGGTGATATGTATCAAATTGTGTGAGTGTTTAAATATGGTCGCTAGTGTTTACATGATGTGGTCGATAGTGTTTGAATATGGTCGATAGTGTTTGGGTGTGGTCGATAGTGTTTAAATGTGGGCGATAGGGTTTAAATGTGGTCGATAGTGTTTAAATGTGGGCGATAGGGTTTAAATGTGGTCGATAGTGTTTGAATGTGGTCGATAGCGTGTAAATATGGTTGATAGTGTTTAAATATGGTCGATAGTGTTTGAATGTGGTCGATAGTGTTTAAATGTGGTCAATAGTGTTTAAATATGGTTGATAGTGTTTAAATATGGTCTATAGTGTTTAAATGTGGGCGATAGTGTTTAAATGTGGTCGATAGTGTTTGAATGTGGTCGATAGTGTTTAAATATGGTTGATAGGGTTTAAATGTGGTCGATAGGGTTTAAATGTGGTCGATAGTGTTTAAATATGGTCGATAGTGTTTAAATGTGGTCGATAGGGTTTAAATATGGTCGATAGTTTAAATGTGGTCGATAGGGTTTAAATGTGGTCGAGAGGGGTTTACATGTTTAAATGTGGTCGATAGTGTTTGAGTGTGGTCGCTAGTGTTTACATGTGGTCGATAGTGTGTAGGTGTGGGCGAGAGTGTTTAAATGTGGTCGATGGTGTTTGGATGTGGTCGATAGTGTTTAAATGTGGTCGATAGGGTTTACATGTTTAAATGTGGTCGAGTGTTTAATTGTGGTCGATAGTGTTTAATTGTGGTCGATAGGGTTTACATGTTTAAATGTGGTCGATAGTGTTTATATATGGTCGATAGGGTTTACATGTGGTCGATAGGGTTTACATGTGGTCCATAGTGTTTAAATGTGGTCCATAGTGTTTAAATGTGGGCGATAGTGTTTAAATGTGGGCGATAGTGTTTAAATGTGGTCGATAGGGTTTACGTGTGGTCCATAGTGTTTAAATGTGGGTGATAGTGTTTAAATGTGGGCGATAGTGTTTACATGTGGTCGATAGGGTTTACATGTGGTCCATAGTGTTTAAATATGGTCGATAGTGTTTAAATGTGGTCGATAGTGTTTACATGTGGTCGATATTGTTTAAATGTGATCGACAGTGTTTAAATATGGTCGATAGTGTTTAAATATGTTCTTTTCACTCACTCTCCACCTCATCCCTAACTCTCCACCTCAAGCTGGTGTGTAGTGAGCGTTCTGGCACCGATTGGCTGCCGTGCATCACCCAAGTGGGTGCTACATATTGGTGGTGGTTAGTGAGGTCCCCCCTTCACTTTAGGCGTCTTTGAGTGTTATTAATTATTATTATTATTCATGTTTAACCTCTGTTTTCCTTTTATTCCTAGTCTGTTTTACATAGTTTTGAATGATGACTATATGCTCTGTAAGGTGACCTTGGGTGTCTTGAAAGGCGCCTCTAAATTAAATGTATTATTATTATTATTATTATATAGATCTGGATCACACGGTTTGGTCTGGCGAAAGATACATTCATTTTTGCACAGTTGAAAATCATAATCTTCAATTGGGGAAAGGAAGTCTCTTGTCCCATAGAGTTCAGGTAATGCAAACATCACGTTCGGCCGACCGCTGGGGACGTTAAGGTTTTTCGATGGCCTGATGGTGTGTGTGTTCCAGACCTGTGCAGTGTCATCCAACTCATCCTGTTAAAAGCAAGAATATAAAAACAGTAAATACATTAAGGAAGAACTATAAATGCATATCCAGGGCTGTTCGCTTATTTTTTTTAAGTGGTAGCACTGGTGCCAGCAAGCACAAAAATTCAGTAGCATAAAAATAAATTTTGTAGCACAGTGTGAACTTGCATAACCATAACCCTTGCATTTCACTCTAATTACCTTTGAGCATGTCATCTTGGTCCATTGGCCCATAGAACAATAATATTAACATCTATATCTGTATATTGTTTATCTATACACATAATTATCATAATAATGATAAACATTTTTAGAACATTTCCTTTTAATTAAAACCAAACTTTATACATTGAACACAGCCTATTCAATTAATTACTATACATATTTCTACAATCTAGGATAAATTAAATAGATTGTTGTGAATGTTTTTGGAGTAGTTCTTCCATGGCTTATTTCAAAATGTGTCTATATAGGCTACTGTTGACTGCTCTCAGCTCTCTGCAGCTGAAGGACAAGATGTGTCCAGCCAAAGTGGTGGGTGGACTCAATAACTTAAGACTACTTTACCCAGTTTGGCGAGTGTTAATTTTGAGCCCTCTAAGCAGTGTTGTGCATCACTTATGGAAGTAAATCTGTGCCATCGGATTTTGAAAATAAAAACCCATTGAATTCTAAGCACTGAATATCTATGCATTGAAATAACGTAACTCAAAATAAAATGTTTGTATTATTGGATATTTTGAATAATTATTAGCTATTGCATATATAAACCCATGCATAATCCCATTCACAAATATATACAAGTTTTAACAATACTTGCTACACTTTTGTAGTTGATGTTATTTATTTAGTTTAATTGATTATTTATGTTTTTTCTTGAAGTGCTATTTTTTTTCATTACATACATTGCACATACTGCACCCCTGAAATATTCAATATATACGTTATAAAACAATGTACATGGGGTGAGTAGTGGTGTAAAATAACGTGATTCTGCAGTGGGAGCATTATTTGATAGAGCCAATTGGTCTATCCACATACTGTGTAACGTGCGATGGTACAGTAGGTCAGGGTTAGCATGAAGGAGACAACATGCGAGATTCTCCTCACGGTACTTTTAGTATACTATAAGCTTTTGACCATACCACACCAGGTCTCCACGGCACTATATTTAACACACAGATGGAAAGTCCGGGATTCCTGCCTACAACAAATCAGTAACTAAATAACTCATATTAGAAAGGGAGACTTCGATCGTATACAGCTGTTTATTCTAGCCGAGCGAAAGAGCACGCACTTCTTCACTGTACGTGAAGAAGAGGGAGGCGCCACCTAGTGGCGCTACATATTATAAACCTGACTGTTACAACTGTACCCCTGAAATCTTCAATAAAGACGTTATAAACCAGCATCAAAATATGCCCGTTGACTTGTGGCTAGCCTAGCTAGCCTAGTCTCCAATGATAAAGAACACCAAGGCTAACTTGGGAATCAGGCTCTATGTCCAAAATTCCGAACTACCCCTATTTTTCAATTGTCCGTTAGTATTGTCCATTGCTGAATCTTACAGAAACAACCCATACGAATGGCATATATATATAGAAAAATGTACTCACCGAAGCACTATTACTGCTGCTGTTGCCGTTGGACATGGCAAAATCTGTTTTGCCTTCCCGCGTGAGAGTCAGGTATCCAACGACGCGCAGTGCACACTCATTTGACCGCGTCAAATGAGCATCTAGGATCGATTGCTAGAATCTAGGATCGATTGCTCTTTCTTGGGTCCCCGGATGTTAACACTGAATTTCGTACACTGAATTTTGATGGTGACTTTGGCGGACTGAATTTTTGGACGTTGAAAATATTTGAGTTTAATATTTTAACGTTGAATTTTTTAACGTTGAATTTTTTAACATTGAAAAATAAAGGTGAACATGATATATTGAAAATGTAAAGAGTTAAATTCATAGGCAAAGGATAGGTTATTTCAATGCATAAATATTCAGTGCTTATAATTCAATGTGTTTTTATTTTCAAAACCCGATGGCACAGATTTACTTCCATAGGTAACAGCAGACCGGTGATGGGCCAGGTAGGTATGTGCAACATCGTATGTCCCTTCAAAACACATGGTGTGACCCGCTGAGAGGAAACACACACGTATATAATACAGCTGAACCAGTGGGCTCTCTGTAACATACGTGTGTGTGTGTGTGTGAGAGAACACAGACACACACACACACACACACACGCACACACATGAATGTAATGTAGATGGACCAGTGGGTTCTCTATAACATACGTGTGTGTGTGTGTGTGTGCGAGTGAACACAGACACACACACAGACACACACAGACACACACACACACAAACACACACATACACATGTATGTAATGTAGATGGACCAGTGGGCTCTCTCTAAATTATATACTTGCGTGTGTACTCTCAGTCCAGGGAAGTCCCAGGTGGCATCAAAACCAAATCACCAGAACTCCAGAGACTATAACTTTCATAAAAAGGAAAGAAAAAAGACTAGTATTCCGGAGATATGATCAATCAAAGATATCATTTTGCACGGCAGAAAACAGTATTTTCATAAGCCCAATATACCAACCCCTCAGTTTGTTTGGCCTATGAATTCCATTGTTTGTTGAAATCTATTCAATTGTATAAAATGAATCAAATAAAGAAAGTGAGCCCTTAGGCCAATTTATGTCTCCATTTTCTGGGGAATTTGTATGGAGGATGATTATATAAAAGCACTATATTTATTATATATTTGATATAAAATGGGGGCTCCCAAAACCTACAGATGACAACATAACAAGGGGAGAATCCTCTTCTTTTATTAACAGCTCAGCTAATTGGTGTAGTGCTGTTAGCTCTTCAAATAACTTCCTACTTCATCATTTTGAAGTCCTTCGGCCGCACTGAAGTCTGTGTGCAAAGATTATGCACTTACAATGAATGCTTAATGTTGGTAAAGCGATAATTCATGCCATTCAAGTTGAACCTGACTAAGTTTAAGGCAGGATTTTAGTTTTACTATTATTCTGCTATCCTTGGATGGATTGGAATTGACAAATGACATTATTGTTTACCTCCTCTGCTTTTTCTGCAAATCAAACTCAAGTCGCTGTGCTCTCTCTCTTTCGACGCCTCTTTTCGGGGGGAATGGGAGCACTGGAGTGTTATTATGTGAGTATAAATGGTTTTGGGGTATTTGTTTAGTAATTAATCATATTTATTCATCATTATGCAGGGACATTTTATGGTTTAAACTGGCACAGCCTTTCTCATGCAAGAAGTGGCGAAACAAAGGTTGCAATAGCCTAGGGTATATTTAGGTTGATATAGGATTTGACAGCACTATAACTAACACTATAAGTACAAACACAGAGTCCACAAGCGGACCATCCCAGAAGAGAATCAGACGTTTTGAGAACCAGAAGCTCAGGTTAGGAGGGGGAGCTAGGGCACCAGAAGGCCATGGCTCATTGATGGTTTGTTTGTCTTTTTGCGGAGGACACACTACAAACACACAGATGGAGCAGTCATGAAGGAATCAATCATTTCAGAACTAAAGGTTCACAGGCACAGTTATAGACCTTGTTTTCTTTTTTCCCTCAAATCAGCTTAGCAGAGACCTTTCTGTAAATGCATGTGCAAATTGAAATGTCTTGTACAGTAATTGAGCCAGACAAGTCTAAACATACACCTCCTTTTTTTTTTGGTGGGTTAGCTCTGGGACATTTCCAAAGCACTGCAATGGCAGTCGGGATATTAGTCACTGAAGCATAACCCTGCATGCACACGCACACACACACACACACACACACACACACACACACACACACACACACACACACACACACACACACACACACTTGTAAAGAATCAAGAAATGTCAAGACACAACACAACCACATCAAGTCTAAAGTATTTTTGCATGAATTTGAAATTGCATGATTTTTGCAAAATCTTGTAAATACCCTTGGTCACTGAAAGTTAGAGCCTCTACACCGGCCTGACTATCCTCAAAGCCCACAGAAGGGACAGACCTTTGGCATGGAGCCTGGCTAGTGCGGGCAGTGGATGTGTGATCGGAGCTCAATGTGGCACAAACAATGAGCCTGATCTCTGACGGCTCCGTGTGTGTTTGAAGTGTGTTCTCCGCAAAAAGGCAAACAAACCATCACTGAGCTGTGGCCTTTTTAGCATGCACGCTCCTCGTCCTCCTGGCATCAAGCTGATCAAACTGGCCGGTGCCCTGGGTGTACTGGTTTACTGGGAGGGGGAGGGGGAGTCATCCAGGGGTTCTAGGAGCTTCTTCATGGAGAAGACCCCTTTGGAGATCACGCTCTCTCACTCACACACATGAACAGGAACGCACACACGAACGTGACCATGCACACACACGAACGTGACCATGCACACACACGAAGGCACATGAAGGCATGCACACACACACAGGCACATGCGCGCACACACACACACACACACACACACACACACACACACACACACACACACACACACACACACACACACACACACACAGAAAAAGGAATCTCTAATTTTAGAAGCTAGTGATAAACCCTCTATCCAGTGGGACAGGGGGATATCAAAGGGAATGCTTGCTGGCTCTGTTGCCATGGTGAGCATGATTTCTCTTGGATGTCTCGTAATTGGATGGCAATGGTGGTTAAAAAAGGGTAGGAAAAAAGAGGTGGGGTGGTGGAGGGGGGGTGATATTTATCAAAGTCATCAACTCCAATAGCCATCAGAGGTCTATGATAAGTTATGAGGGGGGTACCCAGAGGGGGGGGCCCAAGGGATGGGCGGGGCTAAAGGTGAGAGTGAGTCCCAGATCAATGGGGAGCCATTCTGTTGGATGATGGCATGAGGTAGAAGAGGGAGAGAAAGGGCAGAGGGGATTTAAATATTAACAAAGACCAGCCTTAGAAAACTGAAGACCCGTTTTATGGGTCATATATTGCAGCAATGTTTAGGTTAAATAGTGGTTTCTATCAATGGAAAAAAACTATATAAATTAAGTTAATCAATTTGATTTAATCGAATCAGCAATTCAGCTATTCTGAAAAATCACAGACTTGAATAGCCCCAGTAATGGCTATACACACACACACATATATCTATATCTATATATATATAGATATAGATATATATATCTATATCTATCTATAGATACATATATATATAGATACATATATATATATATAGATATATATAGATATATAGATATAGATATATATAGATACAGTTACAATTTATTGCCACCAACTTAAATTATTCTTTCTTCAGTAGGACTGCATTAAAGTCTTATTTTGTAATGCAAAAATAGTTATTTTAGTCATTTTGGCCATTCAGAATGCACGTTATTTTTGGTAGTGTGGCCGAGCGTCCCAAGGTGCTGGTTTAAGGCTCCAGTTTCTTCGGAGGCGTGGGTTCAAATCCCTGCACATCCAAAAATCATCTCCATTCATGAAGCAGTTTGCAACACAATTCTCAAAAGTTAATGCTGTCGATTGTCAATGTCATTCCTTGAAGACGTAGACAAGGTCTTATGTTATTTATCTTTCATTCGCATCTAATTATGAAAATGAGAATCAACGCTAGCAGTAGTCAAAGTTTAATATGTGACATAACTGAATGTGCTTGTAAGGCGTCTGAGTGTACGTTGCGATAAGTAAGAATCCTGTGTAGCATTTGAGAAGTGTAACACTCTAGTGTGTAATCATCTTAATTGATTTCAATGGGAGTCCATCAGCATTTCAAGAAAGGTTGGATCAATCCATGGCCTTGAGGTACTTTGCACAAAATTAAGGGCTCTTGAACCCGGGACCTCTTGCACCCGAAGCAAGAATCAAACCCCTACACCAACAAGACACTTTTTCCGAAATTGATACGTCAATTTCTGAATTTGTCAAATGATAAGCAGGGGTGCAACAGTTTAAGAACAATTGTTTAGTTCAAACTCATTGCCACCAACTTACAATATTCATTCTTCATTTGGACTGCATTAAAGTCTTATTTTGTAATGCAAAAATAGTTACAGATGTCCTATGATTTGTGTTTCCGAGATGTCCTTGATGCTGAATTTAGGCTCCAATTTTAGGAGGCGCCTTTTCAAATCCTTTGCAAGGGCTTTCAACCCTTTGCATCGAAGCATCACTTTGAAAGACAATTAAGAAAGATTGTTTTTTCTGGTACTGTACCTCAGTGATCTAAAGCGCCGGATTAAGGCTCCAGTCTATAAGGAGGTGTGGGTTCAAATCCTACAACTGCCAGTCAATAACTTGCATCCAAGGAGCATTTTGAAAAGCTTTTCTCAAAAGGCAATACCGTCGACTGACAATGTGTCGCTTAAATGCTCAGAATCCCCTCAAAAAAACAACAACATTCCTTGAAGACCTACACAAGGTCTCATTTTGTTTATCTTTCATTGCCTCTTACCAAATTTGGAGTGAATTATGTAAATGAGAATCAATGCTAGATAATAAGCAGTAGTCAAAGTTGAATAACCTTAGTGTGCTTTTAAGGATCACAAATGTACGTTGTGATCAGTAAAATGCCAGTGAACAGTTTGAGTATTGTAACATTGCAGAATGTAATTTTCTGGTACACTATTGAAATTCTGACAGAGAGACGATGGTTACTCAGAATACTGTTTTGTTAGGAAAAATGTAAAGTCTACAAGCCTCCACCAAGATTTGAACTCTGATCACTGGACTCAAAGGCCAGAGTGCTAACAATTACAACACGAAACCTATGCTTGTAGTACTTCATGAATACAAAATTGTCCCAAGTCTGACCTAAAGCAAATATATTCACTAACCTGCCAAGATAACTCCTTGGTTTAAGTGATTTCAATGGGAGTCCCTCAGCATTTCAAGAAATGTTTGGTCAATCGATGGCGTTGAGGTACTTTGCACAAATGTAAGGGCTCGTCCGGGATTTGAACCCGAGACCTCTCGCACCCTAAGCGAGAATCATACCCCTAGACCAACAAGCCACAGATGCTGAAATTGATATGTCAATTTCTCAAATTGGTCAAATGATAAGCAGGGGTGCAACAGTTTCAGAACAATTGTTTAGTTCAAACACTGTTGAAATTCTGTCAGCGAGACGATGGTAACTCAGAATACTGTTTTGTTAGGAAGAATGTAAACTCTACAAGCCTCCACCGAGATTTGAACTCTGATCACTGGACTCAAAGACCAGGGTGCTAACAATTACAATACGAAACCTATGATTGTAGCACTTCATGAATACAAAATTGTCCAAAGTCTGACCTAAGGCAAATATATTCACTAACCTGCCAAGGAAACTCCTTGGTTTAAGTGATTTCAATTATTTCCATCAGCATTTCAAGAAAGGTTGGATAGATCCATGGCCTTGAGGTACTTTGCACAAATGTAAGGGCTCGTCCGGGATTCGAACCCGGGACCTCTCGCAAAGCGAGAATCATACCCCGACTAACGAGCCACCGATTCTTAAATTGATAAGTCAATTTCTGAAATTGGTCAAACGATAAGCAGGGGTGCAACAGTTTCAGAACAATTGTTTAGTTCAAACTCAATGCCACCAACTTACAATATTCATTCTTCATTTGGACTGCCTTAAATTCAGATTTTGTAATGCAAAAATAGTTACAGATGTCCTATGATATAGTGTTGCCGAGTTGTCCAAAATGCTGAATTTAGGCTCCAGTTCGAGGAGGCGCTTTTTCAAAGCCTTTGCATGGGCTTTCAACCCTTTGCATTGAAGCATCATTTTGAAAGGCAATTAAGAAAGAATGATATTTCTGGTAGTGTGGCCCAGTGATCGGAAGCACTGGATTAGGGCTCCATTCTATTAGGAGGCGTGGGTTTAAATCCTACCACAGCCTGTCGATAACCTGCATCCAAGGATCATTTTGAAAAGCTTTTCTCAAAAGGCAATACCGTCGACTGACAATGTGTCGCTTCAATACATAGAATCCCCTCAAACGAACTACAACATTCCTTGAAGTCCTACACAAGGTCTCATTTTGTTTATCTGTCATTGCCTCTTACCAAATTTGGAGTGAATTATGTAAATGAGAATCAATGCTAGATAATAAGCAGTAGTCAAAGTTGAACAACCTTAGTGTGCTTTTAAGGCGTCTAAATGTACGTTGTGGTTGAAGTACATGAACAGCGACATGCTGCCTGCCGCCGGTTGCCGCGAGGCACCACCGCCGCGAAGCACCACCGGCAGCGGTGGTCTGAATTTCCTTATGTACGTCGCCGTGACACCGCCGCCGGTGGACGGATCTTCCATGCCGCCGCCGTGACATCGCTGCTGGTCTCTCGTCTGCAGTCCCAATCATCCCATTCAAAATTTCACACGTTCCCACGGCGACGTAGGGTAGGCTGCTCCTTCGCCTCTTCCAGGGAATCCTTAGGTTTGGCACTATCCACTCGCAATAAATTCAGACAAAATGTACGTCTACTCTCGACGTGTGGATAAGTTCGTCGCCAATAAGACGCCTGCTGCCCTACGTCGCCGTGAGAACGCCTGAACCATGTATGTGGCCACAAAGCGCTTCAGTGTGATTTTATGACTTAGTTTAGGAATTACTAGTTGTGAACACATGGAATCTGCGGTGAACGCAGCTTTAAATACCCGAAACCGGGTTATGTTCCAAACTTAACCTGCGGAAAACCTGGTCCGACCAGGTTTGATTCAGAGTATATGTTGCTATAGTAACTAACATACCGTGTTCATTTTGGAACGGAAAACCTAGGGCTACCGCAAACCCTGGGTTAATTTGCCCGGTTATGTGATAAAACCGGCTTTGTGGAATAGGCCTACCCCTCTGCCCTATGAAGTGACATCATGCCCATCCAATCATCAAAACATTTTTGAGATCTGTTTTAAAACAGTTTTGGTCTTTTTGACACATAGAAACTAACGTTTTTTTTATAAAATGTCATCAACTTATTCATCAACAAGTCATTGGATATATTAATAGGCCTACCAGAAAATAATGAAGAAAAAAATTATATATAGGCCTATATATAGACTGGGAATCGAACCCCAGTCCCAACGGCGGCGGCGTGCATATCCTCTCCACACAGCGGCGGCGTAGCTTCTCCACACGTTGTTATCCTTCTCCAGGGAATCCTGGCACTATCCACTCGCCATATTCCAGGGAATCCTTGGTGCGGCCACACCAACCGCATTGCTCGCGTTGGACACCGCGAGTACCGCGCCTAACCTGAAGCTTGACCGGTGTGTGGTGGTTCAACGCTCCACCGCGCCACCGCAGCTAGATGAGTCCATGTCCATGCAAGTGAACGGAGCGTTCCCTCTTCGTCATAACTATCAAACCAAACATCCTTCACATTCACCGAGCGAACATTCTGAAAGTAAAATGCACATTTCTCGCTAGAAATGTTTCCATAAACGCATTTAATGGCGTAACTAGGTCACTATTTCCACCCAGAATAAAGAAAGATGTCGGCCGTATGCTTCTGTGCAAGCTCACTACTCTCTGCCAGTGACGTCGGGTCAAGCTCCACGCTGATTGGCTACCGTGGCTTAGCGTCACGCGTTGAAGCGGTGAA
The DNA here is from genome assembly GCF_031168955.1 of Gadus macrocephalus. Lineage (NCBI taxonomy): Eukaryota > Metazoa > Chordata > Actinopteri > Gadiformes > Gadidae > Gadus > Gadus macrocephalus. Next base: position 15,252,070 of record NC_082403.1, read on the forward strand.
AGTTCAATTTTCTGAACTCCAGGCGTTGGTGCGGTGGGCGCGGTACTGCGTTTACGTGCGTAATTACGTGCAACTTCCGCGCCCAGCCCCCAACGCAACGCTTCACCGCTTCACCGCGTGTACCGCGCCTAGACCAATGGTTCCCTATGCAAAAATGCCGATTTTCAACGCCCCTACCGCGAGCAACGCGGTTGGTGTGGCCGCACCGCTTCACGCACGTTTCCTCACCACCACGGATAGCTTCACGTATTATTATTATCATAATAATAAATAAATGAATAAATATATATAAATCTATAATAAATAAATAAATAAATGTATGAATGCGACACGTGGCGGCGGATTGTATTTGCGTGGTCGCATATCCGTTACCAAGGCAACCCGCTGGGCCGCATCTGCACGTGGTTTAACTAATTAGTGCCACGCTCCGCCTAATGAGTTCACCTGTGGCGATTCGTGCTCAGTCATCTCTAACTTACCTTTCTGCTGCTCAGTTGGCCAAACTAAGCAGGTCGGTCTCCCCACTAACCGTCTAACGTCTCCCAGGTACGGTGATGTATACTTTAGGAGTTTAACCAGAACTTGGTTGGAGTTTCCCGGTTTTGTGTGACAAATGACAGTTCTTGTAACAAACGCTTTTCGAAGTAAAACGGACCACCACATCTGGACCTGCTGTGAGTAGAACGTTTATTTTCCTACTAGGCTTACTTGATGTTTAATGTTGGTTCTTGATGTAATTGGACATCATTTGTAGTGTTTTTGCGTGGTTATAGGCCATTTATTTATTCAGGTGGTGTGGTTAAATGTGGATTCATGTGTGCTAGTTGTGTGGGCTGATTTAAGACGTCTATAGAGTCTGATGCGTTTGCCAAATCATGTTTTTTATTAAGCCCTTGATCGTTTTATTAGGTGGATTTTTGCCTTTTAAAAACAAAACAAATTAAAAGTTAAAACCCTTAAGAATTTGATATATTTCTTTCAAGTATATTAGTCTAGATGCAGCTAAACTATACACAACTGCCAAAAGAAAGTTAAAAAAAATGATTAGTATCAAGTTTTAATGAAGTTTCTACAGGTTAAAGGACTGTCGTTTGGAGAAGATTGGTGCCAATATTTGGGGAAAGGAATGCATGATTAATTCAAATTAAGTTAGCTTGAATCAACTTTGCCTCAGTGGTGTGGTTTGAGCACTAAAACGAATCTGCTCGTTCCGTTACTTCACAGGTCAAGGAGGAGAAAGTGATTCTGTGAGTATCAAAACTGAACCATGAAGAAGAAACTGCGAACTGTAAGTCCTTATATTTCCTCTTTATGCTGGGGCATTGTTTTGGCCTCCTCGTTGGCTGAGGTGGAAAGGTGAATGATTTAAATAATGTTTTTTGTTGGTACTTGGGCTAATTACCTGTTTAGTTTGAACATGTGTCAATGCTGTGTTAGAAGGGTTGTAGTATAGGTTCCAAGTGAATTGTGAGAATAGTAACATAGGGTTTCAGAGTGCAGCCAAAACATACTCCAAGGTTTTGTCTAGATTTTCTTTCGACATGCTTCGCCACTACTTCCTGAACTTTGCATCACGTCACATGAGTTACCGTATGAGGGTTCAGATTGAGTGATCAGAGATGCATGCTAGGGTTCTGCGCTGTCTGAAGCCTCCAGCTCTGTAGACTTGCCCCCTTCAGGTGAAGGCATGTGTCTAAGAGGTGGTTGTGAAGTCATTTACATGAACTGGGATGTCATTCAAGATGGTGACAGGCTCTCACCTAAAGGAGAAACGCCCGGGGATGAGATGTGAGGGCTCTTCCTCAACGACTAGAACACCACCTCGGTCCTTCGCTAGAGAACCATGGAGCACCTTTCAACGTTGCCCACCATACATCTTGAAGCCGTAGCTACGGTTTCTCTACCTCCGCAGCTGGAGTAGAGCACAGCTGCAGTCACGAAAAGGGTCCTTGGTGGGATCTTACCGCGATAGGTTCTGATTTAAGAGGACCGAACTTCCAGGACCAGCTGGCCTCCTCCATTACTCTGCAGTTCAGCCTGAGAAAGGCTTGCATCTGAGCCAGCAGAGGGCTCATCGGCCTGCTGTTCATATGGGATGAGGAGAATCCTACTGTAAAGACCTACCAACCAATCCCTGCTCTGTTCAAGGTCTGGTCCGTTCATGACCTACCTACCAACTACTGGGACGTCCGATACCTACCAACTACTGGGACGTCCGATACCTACCAACTACTGGGACGTCCGATACCTACCAACTACTGGGACATCTGAAACCTACCAACTACTGGGATGTCTGAAACCTACCAGCTACTGGGATGTCTGAAACCTACCAGCTACTGGGATGTCTGAAACCCACCAGCTACTGGGATGTCTGAAACCCACCAGCTACTGGGATGTCTGAAACCCACCAGCTACTGGGATGTCTGAAACCCACCAGCTACTGGGATGTCTGAAACCTACCAGCTACTGGGATGTCTGAAACCTACCAGCTACTGGGATGTCTGAAACCTACCAGCTACTGGGATGTCTGAAACCTACCAGCTACTGGGATGTCTGAAACCTACCAGCTACTGGGATGTCTGAAACCTACCAGCTACTGGGATGTCTGAAACCTACCAGCTACTGGGATGTCTGAAACCTACCAGCTACTGGGATGTCTGAAACCTACCAGCTACTGGGATGTCTGAAACCTACCAGCTACTGGGATGTCTGAAACCTACCAGCTACTGGGATGTCTGAAACCTACCAGCTACTGGGATGTCCGAAACCTACCAGCTACTGGGATGTCCGAAACCTACCAGCTACTGGGATGTCCGAAACCTACCAGCTACTGGGATGTCCGATACCTACCAGCTACTGGGATGTCCGATACCTACCATCCCACCACTGGGGTGACCTAATCAGATTACCTTCTCACCACTTCCATTAAATCCCGTCCCTGTTCTCAGGCTCATCAAAGCAGAAGAGTTTGAGTCTGAAGGAAAACAACTGGACTGCCTGTGGCTCTTCAGGTGGGCATGGCGAGGGTTCTACCTTGCCTGGTTGTTCATGTGGTCAGGGTTTTACCTGGCCTGGTTGTTCATGCGGTCAGGGTTCTACCTGGCCTGGTTGTTCATGCGGTCAGGGTTCTGCCTGGCCTGGTTGTTCATGCGGTCAGGGTTCTGCCTGGCCTGGTTGTTCATGTGGTCAGGGTTCTGCCTGGCCTGGTTGTTCATGTGGTCAGGGTTCTGCCTGGCCTGGTTGTTCATGTGGTCAGGGTTCTGCCTGGCCTGGTTGTTCATGTGGTCAGGGTTCTACCTGGCCTGGTTGTTCATGCGGTCAGGGTTCTGACTGGCCTGGTTGTTCATGTGGTCAGGGTTCTGCCTGGCCTGGTTCTTCATGTGGTCAGGGTTCTGCCTGGCCTGGTTCTTCATGTGGTCAGGGTTCTACCTGGCCTGGTTGTTCATGTGGTCAGGGTTCTGCCTGGCCTGGTTCTTCATGTGGTCAGGGTTCTGCCTGGCCTGGTTGTTCATGTGGTCAGGGTTCTGCCTGGCCTGGTTGTTCATGTGGTCAGGGTTCTACCTGGCCTGGTTGTTCATGTGGTCAGGGTTCTACCTGGCCTGGTTGTTCATGTGGTCAGGGTTCTACCTGGCCTGGTTGTTCATGTGGTCAGGGTTCTACCTGGCCTGGTTGTTCATGTGGTCGGGGTTCTACCTGGCCTGGTTGTTCATGTAGTCAGGGTTCTACCTGGCCTGGTTGTTCATGTAGTCGGGGTTCTACCTGGCCTGGGGTTCTTCATCCGGGCGTGATCAGGGTGACGAGGCATACCATGTGTGAGCGTGATGACATGGGGATACGCACTTATTATACATCACAACATTTTAGGAAATGGTCCTTCAAGCTTGAAAGACTGCGACGTGGCTGCCCTTTCTAGCCCCGACATGATAGTTGGCTGGCAGGCCCTGTGGATTGTATCTTCTGGACTCCTGTGCTGGGATGCAAGTTTTTCTTGGGCTGAATTGCAATGCATTTGTCGATGCTAGCTGGACCTGGGAGTTGGGTCCCCCTTTGAATCAGAAACCATCTTGGTAACATCCCAACTAGGGTTCTCTTCATGCTGTAACCAAGCTCTTTTTCAGCTGAGGAGGAAAAGAAATCCTCGCTGGGGCTTCAAGATCTATGAAGAGGAATATTGAAATGTGTGCAATGGTTCCCTCTCGTAGGCGCTGTGGTGTATTCTAGTCGCCGAGAAAGAGCCCTCGCATCCTACCCATGGCGTCTCTCCTTGGGGAGTCCCTGTCAAAGTCTTGACGGATGTTCCAGGTCATGTAACTGATGCAACAGCCCTTTTGAACACTGTTTCTCCGGAGGGGGGCACGTCTACAGAACAGTAGACTTCAGACAGCACAGTATCCTAACATGCATCTCTGGCCACTCAGACCACACCCGGATCAATATGACAATGCTCATGCGATGTGAAGCGAGGAAGTAGCCAAAAGACAGATTAGTTAGCTTTTTTTGTACACTGGCAAGCATTGTTAATTGGTAGATAATTAGTTAAATGGGGTAACTGAAATGTTTAGTCAAAATGTTTTGTACATAAACCAACAGCAACAAACTACCAGATCGCCTCAAGGTAAGTCTGTTGGCTGTATTTTGCAATGAGACGACCACAAGATCTTCATCGTCGTTCAGCTCAAGGTGAGGTGCTGGTTACGTTACTTAGGGATGGTTCGTACTGGAACGTTATGATTCCAGTATGACGGGGCTTGGGGTTTCTGTAGAGGTTGGTAGTTAGTTTTGTGCAGTCTGTGAAGCTCTAATGCTGCAGTACTGTGTGGTGGAGGATAACTGGCAGTACGAACAGGATTGGCAATTGCGTTACGTCATCCACACCTTATTATGGCGTCTGGCAGTACGATCAGGATTGGCAATTGCGTTATGTCATCCACACCTTATTATGGCGTGTGGCAGTACGATCAATATTGGCATTTGCGTAAACCTCATAACTAATGAGCGTACCCAATTAAGGCAATCTGGCAGTGCCCCATTTCTATAGGTAACCATCTGCGATTATTGGTAAATCCTTATGCACTAGAAATTAGGAAGGGCACTCTTAAAATATATATTTTTTTAATTATCCCACAAAATACCGCAAACTACTTTGATAACTGCGCTCTACAATCAACTCTCGATTTTCTGCGCACACATTTATCGGGTCGCGTAAAAGATGGAGACGACGGCATTTACATACTACGGCTTTTTAGTTCTTCAACAACCCAGCAGCTGAATGTGGCTAAGTATCATTTTACTATCTAAATTACTATTGATATTGCTAGTGTTCTAAATATCTGGGCTGTGATCTGCTCAATATAGTTTCTGCTAGACTTCAGAAACAAAAGGAAGGGTTAAATGTAAGTGTGCTTATTCACGTATTATCAAATGGTATAGCTGTTAATTGTAAAGTTAATTGTTGCGCAAATGCTACCATAAACCTTTGACTTTTGAATAAATCAAACTAAGCACAAGGCAACTAAGATACGTGGTGACCAAGAACTCTTATATTGATGTTCAGTTTATTATTGGTGAGGCAGTGATGTAAAGCGCGTCGTGGTGTTTTTAAATGGATGAATGTTGTGCTAACAGACGGGGGGAAACTCCAGGCCTTGCAGTCCTGATCCTGTATGATGCAGAAGATGTCAATCCAACCGCACATGTGAGTGTTTGATATTGAAGCTTTCACATTGATTCCCACAGTATTTACCAATCTTTTATAACATTATGATCTTCTCAGTGATCTCTGCAGCGTGGTCGGTGGGAGGAGATGTGGCCGAGCAGTTGAACCAGGCTCTATCGGTGTAAGTGGCTTTCGATCAATGTTGATTTTTGCGTTAAAAGGATGAATATTGGATGTTAATGTGCTTGATTATGATGGTTCAGTACCTTGATTTAGTGTTTGGGAGTCCGCTTCCTGAAGACGTCCAACCTGTGTCTAGTTTATTGCTTCTCTTTCTGAAAAATGTACTCATCGCTTTGGTTAAAAGCATCTGCTAAATGCCCTCAATGTATATGTAGTTGATTAATAAAGCTAATTTACAGCAGTTTAGAAATGGCACGTCGTCTCCCAAGGTTTAGTTAAATATTGTACAACACAGCTGGGTGGACCTGAGGCTGGGGACCAGAGGGTAACCCCACTACCTGGACCAGTAATGGGGCAGCAGGGTGGACCAGGGTACCATCTCCAAGCCGCTCTGAAACTAATTGTTGAGGCTGATTATTTTTTATTATCTTTCGCAGATTTTCATTCTGACAGTAGTAGTTTATACATTTCTCAACGAGTCAACTTGTAAACTTGAAGTTAGATATTTTTTCCCCTTTACAAAAGCAAGGGTGTGCAGGTTTGACCTCCCCGGCTTTGTTACCAGATTTTGGACCCAACTACTGCCGTTTCATGTTAGGTCAGGACGCGTTGGTGGAGGAGGAGGGCTGATGGAGGAGAGCCGACGGAGCCATGGTGGACGAGAGCCGACGGAGCCATGGTGGACGAGAGCCGACGGAGCCATGGTGGACGAGAGCCGACGGAGCCATGGTGGACGAGAGCCGACGGAGCCATGGTGGACGAGAGCCGACGGAGCCATGGTGGACGAGAGCCGACGGAGGAGCCGTGGTGGACGAGAGCCGACGGAGGAGCCGTGGTGGAGGTCCTGCCTTAAGAATGATGTCGGGGTGAATGCAGCCAGTCTCTAAATTGATTATCACTCTCACTGCTACTGAACGGTTTCTGTTCTAAAATCGGTTACTTCAGCCGTCATCTAATATGGCTGATTTTGGACCCAACTACTGCCGTTTGTTAGGTCAGGACGCGTTGGTTGAGGAGGAGGGCTGATGGAGGAGATCCGATGGAGCCATGGTGGACGAGAGCCGACAGCGCCATGGTGGACGAGAGCCGACAGCGCCATGGTGGACGAGAGCCGACGGAGCCATGGTGGTCGAGAGCCGACGGAGGAGCCGTGGTGGAGGTCCTGCCTTAAGAATGATGTCGGGGTGAATGCAGCCAGTCTCTAAATTGATTATCACTCTCACTGCTACTGAACGGTTTCTGTTCTAAAATCGGTTACTTCAGCCGTCATCTAGTATGGCAGATTTAGAGAAAACCGTCCTTGGCTTAATGGAGCCATCAATGAAGAAGTTTTATTGAGACTCTAACCCCTCAATGTGAAGGCTAGAGTCTACGCTACTGGTACAAGAATTCTACAAGTTTTATCGTTTGTTTTAAATATTGAGTTTCAGCTGAGGCAGAAGACTGTTTGAATAATGTTAACAGTCAAATTTCAAATGTGTGCTGTTGAATTCACAGAATGTTCTACCATTCTCCTGCATAACACATTTTCAAGTGTGTGCATGGTTCTTATTTATTTTTTTAACTTGCAGTGTCTTCTATTCCTCTACATTTTACACCAAAAGCCAGTACTTTGGTTCAGAATGGTTTAAAAGAGGCGTCCAAAGAATAATCCCACCCACTGCTCAACTACCACCCCTGTTTGTTACAGACCCAATGCCCTTGGCTGATGGAGGAACTGCATCTGGAGGACGACCATGAATCTACCTGCCAACAGGTGGTACTGGTTTGCACTGGTTTGCATGAACTGAACATGGTGGACATGAGGCAAATTCCCTGCTTTTTGCTCCAGACCAGGACTCTGTGATGGAGGGGTGGTGATGGAGCCGTGCTGAGGACCTGCTGGTGAAGGACGTCCCTCGGTGGGGGGGGCAAGGACAGCCGACCCTGAGGTGATTATACCTTACACTGCCACCTCAATGTGAAGGAGTAGGCTGCTAGACTAGCCACTCCACCAGCCCTACATCGGTCTCTTCAGCCATCGTTTTGATCAGAATGATTTTGAGAAAAAAGTCGCTGGGTTAATGGAGCTGTGAGTGAACAGGATTTATTCACTCACAATTTTGCTCTCCATTTGAGGCTGCAGCGTCTGATTTCTCACATGAGTTCTGAAAGTTGTTATTCTGTAAAGGGGACGTATTATACCACCAGGTGTGAGTGTGATTAGCCTAACTGCCCCATATGACATCACTAGTGGGCGTGTCCACCTAGATCTGTGCTGTACAGATCATTCTACCAGCCTACCCAGTGGACCGAAGTAAACGTTGCTCATCTATCCAGCACAGATCTAGGTGTACACGCCCAGTAGTGATGTAATATGTGTCAGATTTTGGAAACGGCTTGTAAGGCTAATCACACTCACACCTGGTGGTATAATGTCCCCTTTTAAAAGGAAGAAAAACTGTCTACTGAGGTGTGAGAATGTTTTTTTTTTTCATATCCTGATTGTATCGCTGACCCACCAGGATCCGCTCGGATCTACGATCGCTACGATGCGACTGCAGAGGTCTCAGGAAGGTAAAGGACAGCTGTGGGTCATCATTGTGTTCAGTCATGTGACGATCAGAACTAAGTGATTCAATTATTTATGGAACTGAACAGCATTTTCATCAACTAGAATATTTCAGTGTTCTGACTTAAAAGATTACAAACTATAGCTGCTTTGCATTTGCTTTAGTTTCTATGCAAGTTCGAAAGAATAAAACAAATCATATTCAATGCCCTCATTAACACTCCAGCCAGGGCTTTGGTTTAAACTGGGCGTCACAAGAATACCCCCCCCCCCCAATTGCTCAACTACTACCACTGTTTACACAGACCAGGAGTCCTTGCCTGAGGAGAGCTGATGGAGGAGCCGTGCACCTGGAGAACCATGAGTCTGCCTGCCAACAAGTAGTACTGGTATGTTTGCATGAACTAAACATGACTTGTACTGGGAAACAACAGTTTACTACCAGACATTATAGCCAACTACCACTGATGTCAGACCATCAAACTACCACTTTGATTGTGCCCAGACATTGAGGCCAAACGGCCCTGTTTGTCCCCAAACAGGAAGGCGGGGCATAGGGAGGTGATGGAGGACCTGCCTGGTGAAGGACGTCAGGGTGGGGCGAGTGACACCCGACTCCAAGGGGATATCCACTGAGGAGAGAGCTGAAGGAGCCATGCATCTGGAAGGTGAGTCTGTTGCTGATGGAACTCTAAACGGGGTAGGATGGGGTGTTGGGCTCTCCATCAAATGGTGCTCGGTTCCACCCCTGAGTTCTCAGACTACATGGCATGGCGCACTTCTGAATTCACCAAGACTCTTTGGCTCGGATGGTCTGCCAGATAACTGAATCGTTGTGTCCTTTTGTATTCATATCATCCGTCTTTGTAAGGTGCAGTTGAAATGCTGTGTCCAGTCTGGGACACACACCTGAGCTGCGTCAAGCCTGTATCTCTGACCAGCTGGAGTCCCTTAGGTCAGAAGCCCACTGCTGAAGATGACATGGATATCGTGTTCATTGACTACAGGTGTAATAACCTTTTGATAATGTGACACTATCTAGACAGTCAACTGAACAATATGCTGTTTTCCTCTGTCCACATTTCAGTGATCAACAACCGCCACTCATCGCTGGCCTGTGGATTCATCTCCTTCACTCACACAATGTGACCTTGGCCTGTGGATTCATCTACTCCACACTCACACAACAGGACTTTGGCCTGTGGATTCATCTACTCCACACTCACACAACAGGACTTTGGCCTGTGGATTCATCTCCTCCACACTCACGCAACGTGACCTTCTCACCATCTGTTGCACGTTTGGATGCACCTAGCGTGTTCCATCGAGGGTTCCTTCCTCCCCACGGTGGGAGGGTTCCTTGTCCTTCAAGGCGTCGGGGTTCAGTGTTAGGGACAGAGTTAGGGACAGATGGCTGCGCTGGATTCACGATATACGCTTTGTGATCAAAATGGGTTCGGACATTGGACAAAACGCTTCCCAAAATGTTTCAATGTGCAAACGATTTTATAAAATGTATACTCATGGTGTTTATATAAAATCGTATATAACAAATTCTACCTGGTTGTGTGGCTTTTTCTGCATGTTGTGCATTATGTGATGTTTAATACTGACCATAATGAGTTAACCTATACACATCTACCCTACCCCCCCCCCTCTACCCTCACCTTGACCCCCCCCCCCCCTCTACCCTCACCTTGACCCCCCCTCTACCCTCACCTTGACCCCCCCCTCTACCCTCACCTTGACCCCCCCCCTCTACCCTCACCTTGACCCCCCCCCTCTACCCTCGCCTTGACCCCCCCCTCTACCCTCACCTTGACCCCCCCCCTCTACCCTCACCTTGACCCCCCCCCCCTCTACCCTCACCTTGACCCCCCCCCTCTACCCTCACCTTGACCCCCCCCCTCTACCCTCACCTTGACCCCCCCCTCTACCCTCACCTTGACCCCCCCCCTCTACCCTTACCTTGACCCCCCCCCTCTACCCTCACCTTGACCCCCCCCCTCTACCCTCACCTTGCCCCCCCCCCCCCCTCTACCCTCACCTTGACCCCCCCTCTACCCTCACCTTGACCCCCCCCCCCCCCTCTACCCTCACCTTGACCCCCCCCCCCCCTCTACCCTCATATTAGACATTCTCTGATACTATTGGCCGAGGCGGCGGGAAGCATATGGCGAGTGGATAGTGCCAAACCTAAGGATTCCCTGGAAGAGGCGAAGGAGCAGCCTACCCTACGTCGCCGTGGGAACGTGGGAAATTTTGAATGGGACTGCAGACGGAGACCAGCAGCGACGTCACGGCGGCAGCATGGAAGATCCGTCCACCGGCGGCGGTGTCACGGCGACGTACATAAGGAAATTCAGACAAAATGTACGTCTACTCTCGACGTGTGGATAAGTTCGTCGCCACTAAGACGCCTGCTGCCCTACGTCGCCGTGAGAACGCCTGAACTAGGTATGTGGCCACAAAGCGCTTCAGTGTGATTTTATGACGTAGTTTACGATTAACTAGTGTTTTATCAGGGTTCATACGGTCATGAAAAACCTGGAAAAGTCATGGAATTTTAAAATGGCTATTTCCAGGCCTGGAAAAGTGCTTGAAAAAAAATTAAATCCCAAATGTTTTGGAGAAGTCATGGAAATTTGTTTTATTCATATTTTCATGTCATTCATTTACCTGGGATGAGCAAAATTGTGGGTTTCTGTGGTGGCAAAGCATTTCACATTTCAAACATGGGAGAGGCGGCATTAACGAGCCATGCCAAAGGAAGCAAACATCAATGGTTTGGATTTCTCATTGTTAGTTTAAATACTACATTTGATCACTTTTTCATGTACACACCAGAAGTTTCTCAAAATGTTTAGTCATGGAAAAGTCATTGAAAAGTCATGGAAATCTATTGGTCAAAATGTGTATGAACCCTGTTTTATACAACCAGCACATTTATATCACTTGGAACAGCAATGTATAATGTAGGACAGATAAACTGTTGTTTAAATGTAGGCCATTTTGATGGTGCCTGTTTTGATACGGTTATTCACTCTCAAAGTAGACCTATTGTTTTAGTTGAGATAATGAATTGCTAATTTGTTTGGGTAAAGCGCTTCATTGTGATTTTATGACTTAGTTTAGGATTTACTAGTGTTTTATACAACCAGCACATTTATATCACTTGGAACAGCAATGTATAATGGTGTAGGGCGGATAAAGTGTTGTTTAAATGTAGGCCATTTTGATGGTGCCTGTTTTGATACTGTTTATTCACTCTCAAAGTAGACCTATTATTGTTTTAGTTGAGATAATGAATTGCTAATTTGTATGGGTAATTTACTGTAATTAAAATGGGTAGGTCTACAGACTTGGCATTAAACACCATTGAAAGTGTTATCTTTTACTACAGTATATCTGTTAAGAGTCACATTCATACTTGATATTTATATTAATGTAATTAGATAAATGAATTTGATTTGAAGGTTTATTTTGGTTATTGGTTATTGGGTTTATTTAATCAGTCATACAGAAGAAATTGTGTAGATTATTCATTGATTGAGATAACAATGCTAAGAATATCTGATCTGTGTAAAATAAAGGAGATGACAATGGCAGCCAACATAACCAGCGTTAAATCTCCTCTCTTGCCTGTTTTCATATTTCCTTGTACACACAGGAGATTATAGATCTACCAACACAACAATTTATTATCCGTACAATACCAAGAATCAACAGATTTTCACGATTACAATCATGAATACAATTTGAATTAAGCTCACATTCACAAACAAATATATTCTAAATGAATACTCTGAGCAAGCATGACAATACTGCAAGGCAAGCCATTACATCATGTCTTGTACTACACTAATGCTACTCAATACCTTTGCAAATACTTTGCAGGAGGGAGAATCCCAGCACAGTGACCTGACTGCAATCGTGTGTTTGAGGCACTTTTCATCCAACTCTACGAGCAGTACTGTGGATCAAGGCGCGTATGTGGAGTCAGGCACCAGTGTTTGAGCCATACCCCCACATCCGGCAAGTCATTATTATTAATATCATGGTGATGGAGAAAAGCACCACCCGGCTCCAAGTGATAAATACTGCAACAATCACAAGATGTTGAGTTTATAAACACTTTACCCAGCCAATAATAACCTAGTATCTGTGCCATTTCCTGTGTAGCCATGTTGTCATCTGATATTATGCTTTGTTATACAAAAAAGGTAATACTTTTAGGCACTGCACAGGGAGAACTGTCGCGAGCCCATAGAGGCTCCATCTTCTGTTCTGAGGCCTGCTCCTGAGCTTCCTCTCCAGTCAACCAAACCAGCTCTTCAACCACTTGCCCACACCTCCACTTCTCCTGCCTGCCTCCCAGATTCTGGTTCCTGTGGTTCCGGTTCTAAACCTGCAGAAGCGTCTCATCCCAGTTCCACGTTTTTATGCTTTGCCAGACCCTTATTGGATGACTACAATCAAAGCTTTTGTTTGGCCGTCTGCCAAAATAATACATGTTGGCTTACAACTAGTGACTACAATGAAGTCTTCTATCTGCCCAATAATGTTTTTCTTCTTTCTTGCCTTCTCAAATTCAACATTTGTATGGTTAATTATCTGCTGTCAAAGCACAGATTCTGTTGAATGATCGATGCTTAAAATTTACCCACCAGGGAAGTGGCGAAGAAACGATCCATTTTTGCATTGACGGCAATACAAAAATGACTACGCCGGAAGAATGTTTACCCGGTGTGACATCATTTCCGATTTTTGTGAGATAGGCCTATTGCACGAATAATTGGCGCTCCGGTATCAACAGGGCTCTCATCAAAAGGGCATGCCATTGTGAACACATGGAATCTGCGGTGAACGCAGCTTTAAATCCCCAAAATGGTTATGTTCCAAACTTAACCTGCACAAAACCTGGTCCGACCAGGTTTGATTCAGAGCATATGTTGCTATAGTAACTAACATACCGTGTTCATTTTGGAACGGAAACCCTAGGGTTACCGCAAACCCTGGGTTAATTTGCCCGGTTATGTGATAAAACCGGCTTTGTGGAATACCCCTCTGCCCTATGAAGTGACATCATGCCCATACAATCATCAAAACATTGAGATCTGTTTTAAAACAGTTTGTCTTTTTGACACATAAAAACTAACGTTTTTTATAAAATATCAACTTATTCATCAACAAGTCATTGGATATATTAATACCGGAAAATAATGAAGAAAAAAATCATATATATAGACTGGGAATCGAACCCCAGTCCCAACGGCGGCGGCGTGCATATCCTCTCCACACGGCGGCGGCGTAGCTTCTCCACACGTTCATGTCGTGGTTCATGTACTTCAGGGAGTCAAAGCCAAAGTTCCTTTCCCCCAATTCATTCTCAACCATGGCTGAGATAACCCCCACTACGAGTCTCGTTGTAGAAATACCAGAGACGAGAGTCCGACGTGTTATGCGCCATCACACCAACAGCAGAACGGTTATCCAACAAGGAAGTGTACAACACTTGCGTTACAGTCCTGGAGCTCTATATCTAAATAATATCATATAATACATAGATATCTATATCAAATAATACATATTATCATGGCCAAAAGCTGTGTGCACGTCCAGACGATATGAATCACAAAGGACTTCGTCGGGTTCTCCGACGTCTCTGGTTCTTCCACTTCCACATCAATCTGAAGAAGACGCGGTCGTTTGAGATTCATAATAGCCTATCGTCTGGAGGCTCACACAGCTTTTGGCCGTGATAATATATATTATATATTATATGATATAGATATCTATGTATAATATGGGTTTCTAATAGCCATTGCAATACATCCACCGTAAACAGAGCGCATGGTACCGTGGCTACAAGCTGCTCAGGGCCAGGTGATAATATATATTATATTATATTATATAGATATCTATGTATAATATGGGTTTCTACGAGCCATTGCGATACAACCACCGTAAACAGAGCGCATGGTACTGTGGCTACAAGCTGCTCAGGGCCACACCCCCACCCCCCTCCTTGACCTGCCTTGACACGCCCACCGTAACCAGAGCGAATGGTATTGTGGCTACAAGCTGCTCAGGGCCACACCCCACCCCCCTCCTTGACCTGCCTTGACACGCCCACCGAAACAGAAGCGTTTGGGGGAAGCTCAATGTGCGACTGGTTCGGAGTGGCTGTAACTCTGCACCACAGCTGAATTTCGGGGACATCTTTGAATACTGTGTTTGTGGCCCAGGCCCACTAATACCTATATTAAAGCATCCATAAAATAGCATGGCATGGGATCTTTAAGTGATTTCAATTATTTCCATCAGCATTTCAAGAAAGGTTGGAGCAATCCATGGCCTTGAGGTACTATGCACAAATGTAAGGGCTCGTCCGGGATTTGAACCCGGGACCTCTCGCACCCGAAGCGAGAATCATACCCCTAGACCAACGAGCCACTGATTCTATCAAAGATAAGTCAATTTCTGAATTTGGTCAAATGATAAGCAGGGGTGCAACATTTTCAGAACAATTGTTTAGTTCCAACTCATTGCCACCAACTTACAATATTCATTCTTCATTTGGACTGCCTTAAAGTCTGATTTTGTAATGCAAAAATAGTTACAGATGTCCTGTGATATAGTGTTGCCGAGTTGTCCAAGGTGCTGAATTTAAACTCCAGTTCGAGGAGGCGTTTTTTTCAAATCCTTTGCAAGGGCTTTCAGCTCTTTGCATTGAAGCATCATTTTGAAAGGCCTTTAAGAAAGAACAATATTTCCGGTTGTGGGGCCGAGCGTTCTAAGGTGCTGGATTAAGGCTCCAGTCTCTTAGGAGGTGTGGGGTCCAATCCTACCACCTCAAGTCAATAACCTGCGTCCTTGGAGCATTTTGAAATGCTTTTCTCAAAAGGCAATACTTTGGACTGACAATGTGTTGCTTAATTGCTTAGAATCCCCTCAAAAAAACTACAACATTCCTTGAATACCTACACAAGGTCTCATTTTGTTTATCTGTCATTGCCACAAACCAAATTAGGAGTGTATTATGTACACGAGAATCAATGCTAGATCATAAGCAGTAGTCGAAAGTTGAAAAACCTTAATGTGCTTTTAAGGCGTCTGAATGTACGTTTTGATCAGTAAATTACCAGTGAACAGTTTGAGTATTTTAACATTGCAGAATGTAATTTTCTGGTACACTCTAGAAATTCTGTCAGAGAGACGATGGCTACTCAGAATACTGTTTTTTTGGGAAGAACGTAAACTCTACAAGCCGCTACCGAGATTTAAACACCGATCACAGGAATCAAAGGCCAGAGTGCTAACAACTACACCAAGGATCCAGGGATAAAAGCACTTTATGAACACAGAATTGTCCAAAGTCTGAATAATTTGTACTCCTTTTTACATTTCAGCAATGACCTGTCCTGTTGTATTTGTCTCAAAAAATATTCCAATATATTTTATTTCCAACGAAAGAAGGTTTTCGGGTTGATGGCAACTAAGGCAAAAATATTCACTGGCCTGCCAAGAAAACTCCTTGGATTAAGTGATTTCAATGGGAGTCCTTCAGCATTTCATGAAAGGTTGGACCAATCCATGGCCTTGAGGGACATTGCACGACATTTAGCACAAAATTGAGGGCTCGCCCGGGATTTGAACCCGGGACCTCTCGCACCCAAAGCGAGAATCATACCCCTAGACCAACGAGCCTCTTATCAAACACATTTTTGTACATTTTTCAAGTAGGTCAAATGATAAGCAGGGGTTCAACAGTTTCAGAGCAAATGTTTAGTTCAAACTCATTGCCACCAACTTACAATATTCATTCTTCATTTGGACAGCATGAAAGTCTTATTTTGTGATGCAAAAATAGTCACAAATGTCCTGTGATATAGTGTTGCCGAGTTGTCCAAGGTGCTGTATTGAAACTCCAGTTCGAGGAGGCGTTTTTTTCAAATCCTTTGCAAGGGCTTTCAGCTCTTTGCATTGAAGCATCAATTTGAAAGGCCATTAAGAAAGAACAATATTTCTGGTTGTGGGGCCGAGCGTTCTAAGGTGCTGGATTAAGGCTCCAGTCTCTTAGGAGGTGTGGGGTCCAATCCTACCACCTCAAGTCAATAACCCGCGTCCTAGGAGCATTTTGAAATGCTTTTCTCAAAAGGCAATACTTTGGACTGACAATGTGTTGCTTAAATGCTTAAAATCCCCTCAAAAAAACTACAACATTCCTTGAATACCTACACAAGGTCTCATTTTGTTTATCTGTCATTGCCACAAACCAAATTAGGAGTGTATTATGTACACGAGAATCAATGCTAGATCATAAGCAGTAGTCAAAGTTGAAAAACCTTAATGTGCTTTTAAGGCGTCTGAATGTACGTTTTGATCAGTAAATTACCAGTGAACAGTTTGAGTATTTTAACATTGCAGAATGTAATTTTCTGGTACACTCTAGAAATTCTGTCAGAGAGACGATGGCAACTCAGAATACTGTTTTTTTGGGAAGAACGTAAACTCCACAAGCCGCTACCGAGATTTAAACACCGATCACAGGAATCAAAGGCCAGAGTGCTAACAACTACACCAAGGATCCAGGGATAAAAGCACTTTATGAACACAGAATTGTCCAAAGTCTGAATAATTTGTACTCCTTTTTACATTTCAGCAATGACCTGTCCTGTTGTATTTGCCTCAAAAAATATTGCAATATATTTTATTTCCAACGAAGAAGGTTTTCGGGTTGATGGCAACTAAGGCAAAAATATTCACTGGCCTGCCAAGAAAACTCCTTGGATTAAGTGATTTCAATGGGAGTCCTTCAGCATTTCATGAAAGGTTGGACCAATCCATGGACTTGAGGGACTTTGCACGACATTTAGCACAAAATCTAGGGCTCGTCCGGGATTTGAACCCGGGACCTCTCGCACCCAAAGCGAGAATCATACCCCTAGACCAACGAGCCTCTTATCAAACACAATTTTGTAAATTGTATAAGTAGGTCAAATGATAAGCAGGGGTTCAACAGTTTCAGAACAAGTGTTTAGTTCAAACTCATTGCCACCAACTTACAATATTCATTCTTCATTTGGACAGCATGAAAGTCTTATTTTGTGATGCAAAAATAGTCACAAATGTCCTGTGATATAGTGTTGCCAAGTTGTCCAAGGTGCTGTATTTAAACTCCAGTTCGAGGAGGCGTTTTTTTCAAATCCTTTGCAAGGGCTTTCAGCTCTTTGCATTGAAGCATCTATTTGAAAGGCCATTAAGAAAGAACAATATTTCTGGTTGTGGGGCCGAGCGTTCTAAGGTGCTGGATTAAGGCTCCAGTCTCTTAGGAGGTGTGGGGTCCAATCCTACCACCTCAAGTCAATAACCTGCGTCCTAGGAGCATTTTGAAATGCTTTTCTCAAAAGGCAATACTTTGGACTGACAATGTGTTGCTTAAAGGCTTAGTATCCCCTCAAAAAAACTACAACATTCCTTGAAGACCCACACAAGGTCTCATTTTGTTTATCTGTCATTGCCACAAACCAAATTTGGAGTGAATTATGTATACGAGAATCAATGCTAGATCATAAGCAGTAGTCAAAGTTGAATAACCTTAATGTGCTTTTAAGGTGTCTGAATGTACGTTGTGATCAGTGTGATGCCCGTGAACAGTTTGAGTATTGTAACATTGCAGGGTTATTTTCTTCTACACTCTAGAAATTCTTTCAGAGAGACGATGGCTACTCAGAATACTGTCGTTTTGGTTATTTCAGTTCAGTTCACCTTTAAAGTCTTATTTTGTAATGCAAAAATAGTTACAGATTTCCTAGGATATAGTGTTGCCGAGTAGTCCAAGGTACTGAATTTAGGCTCCAATTCGAGGAGGCGCTTTTTCAAATCCTTTGCAAGGACCCTTTCAACCATCCAAGCAAAACAGTCAGGAGTTTTGGGCTCGTTGTCGGTCATTTTTGTCATAGTCTTAGTTGCCATGAAACTACAAAAATGCTTTTTTTTTTTAGGTAATAAAATATATTGGGATATATCTTCAGGCAAATAAAACCGGACACATCATTGCTGAAATGCAATAAGTAGTATATATTTTTCACACTTTGGACAATTATGCCTAAGCGTTGCCCACTGCCCGCGGCCGAGGCACCGGCCCCTCGGCAGCGAGGCTCTGGTGGGAGACAATCGCGGCAACAAACCCTATCTCCTCCATGTCGTGATTCAGTCTACTTCAGATTGATGTGGACGTGGAAGAACCAGAGATGTCGGAGAACCAGTCGCAGTCGTTTGAGATTTGCGATATCGTCTGGAGGTGCACACAGCTTTTGGCCGTCACAATAGGTATTATATGATATAGGTATTGTGGGAACCCGGCCCGTGCCAATTAAGGACAGGGCGAACACCTATGGAACAGGTGGAGAAGCAGGGCTTAAATAGCCTGCTTCTCCACTCATTCGGGGCTCTCCCAGCCATGTGGCTCCTTACGGAGAGACCGGTCCTCGTGGGTGACGGGATTCCTCCCACGACGTATGGGGCCGTTGATTCCTCCCAGGTTATTACGTTGGTTTGCAACCCCCAAACCAGACCATGACATAGCCGGAGACGACGCAGCCGAGACGCCCCCGCCAGAGACGACGCAGCCCGAGAAGAGGCCGCGGGGGACGAGGCCGCGGGGGACGAGGCCGCGGGGGACGAGGCCGCGAGGGACAACCCTCAAAACGAGCCACGCCGGCAGCAGAAGCAGCCATGCTGCACGCCGGACCGCCGCTCCTCCGAAAGGCCACCCGAGGCTTCAGCAAAGGGTGGAGGAGTGTGGCAACCCGGCCCGGGCCAATTAAGGACATGGAGAACACCTGTGGAACAGGTGGAGAAGCAGGGCTTAAATAGCCTGCTTCTCCACTCATTCGGGGCTCTCCCAGCCATGTGGCTCCTTACGGAGAGACCGGTCCTCGTGGGTGACGGGATTCCACCCACGAAGGAGGGGACCGTTGATTCCTCCCAGGTTTTACGTTCTTTTGTGTTTTGAGAGACTTTGTGTTATGTTTTAGATTAAACATGCCTTTTTGTTTTTTTTCCCCTCAAAGTTGTGTCCTGTTTGGGAGGAGGTGGTTCGCTCACCGTGCCGGGTTGCCACAGTATCTATGAATAATATGATATTATTTAGATATAGAGCTCCAGGACACCCGCTGGATCACCCGGATTGTTCTAGAATATTTACAGAACACGGCCAAAGGCTGTGTGCGCCTCGCCATTGTGATAAATCCACTGTAAACAGAGCGCATGGTACCGTGGCCGCAAACTGCTCAGGGCCACAGCCCCACCTTCCTCCTCGACCCGCCTCCTCCTCCTCATTTGCATTAAAGCTACAGACACCGAAACGGCACGTTTGGGTAAAGCTTAATGTGCGACTGGCTCGTAGTAGCTGTAATTCTGCACCATGGCTGAATTTGGGGATTTGCGTCTTCATATACTGTGTTAGGGGCCCACTAATATCTAGATTAAAGCATCCATAAATAAGCATGCCATGGGACCTTTAAGTTTGAGCAACATAGTGTAAAGACATTTCAGGAGGCTCAAGGAGGAGTGTAATATTACATTTGAGCAACAAAGTGAAGTATTGCGGTGGACTCTATAGACATAGTTCCCCATACTGTGTTATTGACATATTTTCAATGTGTTATAGGGACCCTGTCTCTTTGAGAACACGTCACTTGTGTGTTGATATGCCGGTTGGTGCGATGTTTGAATTTAACGTTTTTTATAGGACAAAATGAACGACCTGCCGATTGTCGAGGTTAGAAATTGTCTCTTCTCTTCTTTTATCGCAATTTCTACAGTCTATAGACAGAACGTCTTACCTGGGCTCGCGTGTCGATGGCGGAGTCGTTATGTTTAAAAACATAACGTCTATACCTGCGCGTGTGTCGATGGCGGAGTGTGTGCGCGCCTGTGTGTGCGCTTCCGTGTATGTGTCGCTGCCTTTGTCTTGACGTGTGGTGTGTGTGTGTGTGTGCGCGTGTGTATGTGTGTGTGTGTGTGTGTGTGTGTGTGTGTGCGCGCGCGCGTGCGTTTCCGTGTATGTTCATGCGCATGTGCGTGTATGTGCGGTGTGAGTATACAGTGTGTATGTGCGTGCTTGCGGTGTATGTATGCGTTCGCGCCTGCTGTGTGTGTGTGTGTGTGTGTGTGTGTGTGTGTGTGTGTGTGTGTGTGTGTGTGTGTGTGTGTGTGTGTGTGTGTGTGTGTGTGTGTGTGTGTGTGTGTGTGTGTGTGTGTGTGTGTGAGCTGCAGGCTGCTTGGCACATGTGCACATGACTAACTTGAGTAACTGCGGCGACAGGCCTGCTATTATAGTAGGCTAGTAAGATAAGTCACTCCCTGTTGGAGTGCCTTCGATTGAGGTTATCTACGAGGTGGAGCTATGATATAGCGTTGTGCGTGAATGTGATTAACGCCAAAATGATTCCCTCACCGAGAGATGTCCTGAATGGTCAGAAATTAGCCAGCAGCGGCCGGAAATCGAAATGGTCTAATAATGATTAAAGCACAGTCAACTCAAAACACTATTCTTCCAAGAGCACTTTATTCACTATCACCGACGGATGGCTCTGGCATCGCTATAGAATCACACTCACTCTTAAATCGTGCCTACTTCACCTTCAATGCAACATGCTTCATTTAGCCTATTTAGTGTTCCTGAAGAGAGGATAATCCAGAGCGTTGAGGAAACACTGATGAGCTGGGAGCTCTCTGACACACACCCACCAGCAGGGAGACAGATCTGTTGGACGGAAGAGATAGATCCTGGAGCCAGAAATATTCCCTGAGAAGATGTCGGGCTTTCCTTAGTCTCAGGCTCCTCCACCACATTTGTCTATGTCGAAGGTTTTCAAATTAAAAGAACGATTAATAATTTATTTATTCATTAGCTGTACATGACATCCACAAGAGTTAATAAGAAATCTCTAAAAATGGCCTTAAGAAAGAAAGACATCCCCCCTGTGATTAATCATCGATTTCTGCTCTGCGTTAACGTTATGAAAGTCTTCATCAAGAACCACTGAGTATGTAAAGTGTATGGTGAGGCTGAGACAGCAGGCCAGGTGGTGAGGAAGGACCACTATATGGAGGGCCCCAGGAGGACCACTATATGAAGGGCCCCAGGACCACTATATGAAGGGCCCAATAGGGCCCCAGAACCACTATATGAAGGACCCCAGGACCACTATATGAAGGGCCCAATAGGGCCCCAGAACCACTATATGAAGGGCCCCAGGACCACTATATGAAGGGCCCCAGGACAACTATATGAAGGGCCCCAGGACCACTATATGAAGGGCCCCAGGACCACTATATGAAGGGCCCCAGGACAACTATGATGGGCCCCAGGACCACGATATGGAGGGCCCCAGGACAACTATATGAAGGGCCCAATAGGGCCCCAGGACCACGATATGAAGGGCTCTAGGACTACTATATGGAGGGCCCTTGTTGAGGAGCACAAACACACACCACAAACGCACACACACACACACACACACACACACACACACACACACACACACACACACACACACACACACACACACACACACACACACACACACACACACACACACACCCAAACACACACACACACACACACACGCACACACACACAACACAAGCATACACAAACACACAACTGGATTTAAATATTTTCCCAACAATGTGCTGGACTCCAGTCGAATGCTTACTCGCGCTATTGGGAAAGAAAGAAGAGGTCAAAGAGGAAGTTATCAAAACCATTGTGCGTTCATCATTGTGAAAAAAGTGGATCAAACACAATAGCCTAACATGGGATTATTAAGGACTATATTTCTATCTCCCTTCCTTGCGATACCGGCAGACCGCTGCATTGCTGCCAGGAGGGGGGTCGTACGTGGGCTGGCTTATAAAAAAGCCAACGAAATCTAATTTAGGGAGCGTTGCTTCCTCTCCTCTGGTTCTCTGCTCTCGTCTTGTCTTACTGCGGTTTCTATGTTTGAATGCATGTGCTGAGCTTGTCAGTCTTGACGTTCAGTTTTTGCACCCAAACTAGCTACCGTCACATGATCAAATAGGGACTAGACATCGGACTACTACATGTTGTCGTGGAAATATCAATCATAACTATAATATACAAATTATATTGACCTTGTTAATATAATTACTAGTCAATTTAAAAGGAATTGTATGCTTTCCCCCAGTGTTACCTCGCTTCCTCTCTCTGACTGAGAGGTGTTCATATCATTGGCATTTGCCATTGTAGCCACGAAGTCTGATACTCAGGCCATGCCAATCGACTGACTTCTCTGTTGTGGAGATTCCTTTATCTGTGTTGCAGCCTTGCTTCCAGACTTGCAGACATGTCCACTTCACCCATTGTGTATCGCAGTTTAACTTGGCCTCTCCCGCTAATCCTAAACTCTCCATGATGGTCCCTCCCCCACACCTTTGTTTCCTTTGTATTAACCCACGATGTGAAAGTTTCCCTATGATAATCTTGTTCACTCATTGTCTCACATGTATCCTTGGTAACTTTGCCGCCTGTACTTTCCCATGATAATGCGTGCTCTAATATTAAATCAAATATTTTGCTGGCCGGCGTGTCCTAAAGATACGTTTTTCTTTATCACATATAACCCAGCAATCATTTTCATGGGACAAAAATACCAAAGAAAATAACAAATTATTAATTTAATTTAATCACTTCCCATAGTTTATTCATAGTTTTGATATTTTATGAAAAATAAGCATTTATTTTTGCCATAGATGCTGTTTAACCCAACAAAAGAAAATCTTTGGCTTTACCTTTCGGGTTGCGAGGGCACATGAAGCAAACGGCCGCGTCAATGAAACAGCTAATCTCTGAACTCGGGGTTCAGAGGTGGAAATCTGAATCCCTCAAAAGAGCCGGTTCTCCGCCTTACCAACTGCTCTCTACAGCCGCCGCCCCCCTGCTCCATGGGCCCCAGGCAATGGCCCCGCCCGCACTGTCTCTATCGACGCCCCTGCAACACACAGTACATACTATTAAGCCTAACCGGATCTCTCCAAACACCATCCTTCCTTTACCATGCTTAAAATCCCATTATTATAACCCCTAACCTGACTTTCTCTTCTCTGATACAGCTCCAGAGAGGCTCTGAGCACCTTGTCCTCTGCACCATAACCGTTGTTATTTCACGGAAGGCCTCAATAGAGGAGCCCCTTACATAACAACACGCTCACTCTGAAGGCCACGGTGCCTTGTTATCCAGGTATATATGCAGTTATCCAAAGGGCTTGGTCGGCTGATTTTCTCCTCCAGGGCGGCGGACTCCTCGGAATGGAAGAGGTTTCCTCCGTTCCTCCACCCAGGCCCTTCCAGGATGTGTGTTGTTCGTCCCCTCATGGCCTGTTGTCTAGTTGGGGAGGGCCGTGGAATCAGGTCGCGCCCTATTGGCTAAATGGACCTCTAGGTGCTACTGTACAGCCATTATCTGACCTACTGTCTCCACCAGACTGTACTCGTGGTGCCTGTCCGACAGCACCCCCTGGTGGTACAGTTCTTTTACATTTCATATTCTTCAAATGTATATGTGCCTGGGAACCAGAGGAGGCTGAGAGCTGAGGTACTATAACAGATAGGCATTGTCCTGGTCTGTAAGGCTAGACTATGAAGAACCTCCTGTAGATGGAGGAGGTGAAGGTATTTGACAACTGGCCAAAGTCTTATGAAACCATTTCTAACTTTTATATTTCTAACCTATTTATTTATACTTCAGCAACTCTAAACAATTCCTAAACCTTAAACAATACCGACTTAACTTTAGCGCTTCAAACTTTGTACCTAATCTTAATTCCAGACCCTAACCCTAACCTCAGCTTCAAACTTTACTGCCAAATCAAAACCTAGCATTAACCAAGATGCTGTGGGTAGATCTGCACCTACAGCCTGCGTCCTTCTACAATAAAGTCTGATCCTGCGATCCATCTCTCAGAGTATTGATATGCTATCAACCAAATGACAGAAGGGTAATCTCTCCCCAACATGATTACAATTATATGCATGTGCAAAAATATTTATTACTAATTTACATCATCATTGCGAGACAAAACTAAATCAAACAAAGGCGAACATACGTGAGATAAATAAGGTCCTTACAGTAATGTTAGTTCATCTTTTATGTTCATGTATCATGGGTCCTATGGTCGTCAGACGCTGGCCAGACACAGCGTGGCGTTGGTGCCCCCGAACCCGAAGGAGTTGGTGAGGGCCACGCGCCGGCCCGGGGCCCCCCACTGCTGGGCCCTGCAGGGGACGTAGTTCAGGGGGAACTCGGGCTCCGTGCGGTCCAGGTTGAGCGTGGGCGGCAGGACGCCGTGGTAACAGGCCATGGCGGTGAAGGCCGCCTCCAGGGCCCCGGCGGCCCCCAGGAGGTGGCCGGTGGCCCCCTTGACCGACGACACGGCCACGTTGCCGGCGTGCTCCCCGAACAGACGCTGCAGCGCCGCGTTCTCGGCGGCGTCGCCCAGCGGCGTGGAGGTGGCGTGGGCGTTGACGTACGTCACATCCGTGGGCAGCAGGCCGGCGTTCCTGAGGGCGGCGGACATGGACCTGAGGGAAGGGGGGAACACTTTAGCAGACTGCCTGGGGGCCACTTCAGCATCACTCGGAACAACAACCAAACCGGAGTTGGAATCAGGCTTCAGCGTTCGATTTAAAAATTTGGGGATCCCTCCCAGATGCACTGACCAATCGCAACACCCTATGCATCGGGCCTAGAAATTAGGCCCCTCCCCTTTTCCCCCGGACCCCAGTTCCCAATTAACTGCACATGCACTTATCCTCCTTCTCCGGATTCTCAGTAGATTACAAGGTAAAGTACTGACATCTTAAACATTAGCAGATGTAGAGCAGTGAATTACTGTGATTTAAATCCACTCATCACCCTAATAATTAAACTTTTAAAATATAAACCACATGTGCTTATGAGAAGTTATTGTCTGTCAACCATCACTGGCTTGAGGTAGTTTACATATGTGACAAACACAGTATCAAGCAAAGCAGCCGCATATAATTAAAAACAACAACATGAAGATGGGACATGAATGAGCCAAATGACAATCACTTCTACTCAGACAATAAGCATGCATTCAACCTATTGACAACAGTACCACTGTGTGTGTGACTGTGGAATACATTCATAAAGCAGGCGTTGTTTGACTTTGACTATCGCATTAACAAGTTAACCATAACATACAAGTAGGTATAAGTTAAGTGGGAGATAGAATGCAGAGGGCTCCATTCTTTGTGGCCGTCATAAGCCCTCCCGCCTCTTCCTCTCAGGATGTGGTGAGCCAGGTATAGGATTACTCTATTTAGGGGCCAATTTCGAGTCAACAGAGTACTCAGGGTTCATCTCAGGGGTGCCAGACGGTGTAAGTGAGTGACTGAATGTCCCTCAGTATGTACGCCTCATTGACTGCTGTCCCCAACCTTTTGCCTTTACATGAGCCAGATAATGGCTTTCTTTAGGATATGGTACACACATTCATATGGAAGAAAAAGTTTAACTTTGATTGTGACATTAATTGCTTGGCCTTAACATGTAATTCAATTGAGAAAAATAATGAGGTCTGCTGGATATAGAGATGACAGCTTCAGTGGTATCAACGTTAGGGGTCAAAGGTCAACTTGGAACCGGCTTATTGAAACATGGGAAGAATGAAGGGGTTCCTTTCAGAGGGCGGCTGTCAGGAGGGCTGATGAGCGACACGTGGGTTTCCCCTCGGAATGTGCTCCTTCATTGACTCTGCTTTTTTCAACACTGGTTACAGTCATGCAGGCAAAATAATGCTGATTCTCCATTAAAACCTCTGTAGTTTCCTACCATAATCCTACATTTAGTGAACATTCAACACACCCAAGCGGCATTTAAGTTTAAAACGTTTGTCAGATGGGATACATTTGGACCTTTAGCTTTCCTTTCCCTTGGATCCAGAGTTTGAGTGAGACGTGGATGTGGAGTATAACACCGACCTGAGCGCTCCGTCCCCGTCCTCGCTGGGGGAGGTGATGTGGAAGGCCTCCCCGGACAGTCCGTAGCCCAGGACCTCCGCGTAGATCCGCGCCCCTCTCCTCTCCGCGTGGCCCAGCTCCTCCAGCAGCATCACGCTGGCCCCCTCGCCCATCACGAAGCCCTCCCTCTCCGGATGAAACGGCCTGGAGGCCAGGTGGGGGGCGTGGTTCCACTTGGTGGCCAGGGCACGAGCCCGGGCGAAGCCTGCTAAGGCCAGAGGACACACGCAGGCCTCCGCCCCGCCGCACAGCATGGCGTCGGCATCACCGTGACCTATGAACCTGGCGGCGTCGCCGATGGCGTGGGCCCCTGTGGTGCACGCTGTCGACACGGCGTGGTTGGGCCCCTTCAAACGGTGCTTTATACTGATGTGACCTGCAGCCATGTTGACAAGGATGCGAGGCATGAAGAAGGGGCTTACTTTGGAGTAGCCCTTAGTTTGCAAGAGAATTGCAGTTCTACTTAACTCCTCCACGTCCACCATGGACATGCCCACGGCCACCCCCGTGTTCAGCTGTTCCTCTGGGGTTTGAGGTGACCACCCTGCGTCATCCAGGGCCAGCTGTGCTGCACCCAGAGCCATCACGATCCCTGGGGACATGGCCTTCCTTTCGAAGCGGGTCGTGAAACTGTCCTCGTCAAACTCTCCTTCCCCTTTTCCTCTGGGCACAAGTGCAGCCACTTTACATGGGATGGACTTGTATTCCTCCGGATCTAGGGCAACGATCCCACTCTCACCGTTGATCAGACGCTCCCAGGGCAGCGACGTGCCTGTCCCGAGAGGAGAGACCACCCCGATGCCAGTCACCACCACCCTCCTGCGGGGAGGACATGTGGAGCTGGGACGGCTCCAGACTTGGCTCGGACACACACACGACCTCTTGTACAGGTGAGTTCTGATGTGTTGGGAACGCAAGGGAAGCCTGGACAAACATGATAAACTGGACATATTTATCTGTCTCGGCGTCGAGTGGAAGGGAAGGGGATTAGACGATAAATTGACAACCAAACGATACAGTACCTGTCAGTCTCTCCAGTATGTCAGTGAGTCTACCCAGTCTGTCACTTTGTCACAGCGGGGATCTAGCGAGCTAACGTTAGGCAACCTCTGTTAACGCCTGTTTTAAAACGTATTCTCTATAGTCAATCGTAGAGTCACGCAGATTAATGTTTCAGAGTAGGTGTATGTATTTAAAAGATCTCTAAAAATAAGAAGTTATTTTTAAATGTATGTATTTTTTATTTTGCAAGTTATTTTGTTCAGGCGCTATTGGGTCAGGACCAGGGCCAGGCCCCCTATGGAGGAGGAAGTCCGACTTTTTTTTTGGTCGACGTAACATCACAACTCTGTTTATTAAACTGAACCATGGCTGTGTCACCGGGAGTGCTGAGCCTCTCAGAGAACCCGGACCCGGAGTTCCTGGACGCCGCCAAACTGCTGATCACCTACGCAGACAACATCTTAAGGTAAAGGTTGAAGAAGAGCTGTGCTGTGTGCTGATTGTCGACCGAGCTGTCATCGTCAGGATATCAGACGTGATCAACGTGTGTCTCTGTGTCTCCTACAGGTATCCAAACGAAGACAAATACAAATCCATCCGCATAGGCAACGCCAAGTTTTCAACCAAACTGCTGCCGACTAAAGGCGCAGTGGAGTGCCTCTTCGAGATGGGTTTCGAGGAGGTACCGTCGCTAGATCTGGTTGCCAATATAAAGTCTGGATGTCCTATTCGATGCGCGCAGGATAACCACGAGCCTCGACACATAATGATCCTCTTTTTAGGGCGATACACACCTGGTTTTCCCGAGTTCTGCATCGGTTCACCAACTGAGACGCATAAGGGAGTCCATAGCTGCGGAGAAGGACCAGAGACTGGGTAGACCTTCTTCTCAGCATCCTCCTCCTCCGACCACCACCACCACCACCAGCACAGCTTCAACAGCAGTGTCTGCTGCTACGCCTAGCCTGCCAAGCACCCCAGCTCCCTCAGCAGCATCCCCATTGGTATATGTTCTCAACTATGTTTTATATACATTTATTGCAGCTATTTGAAGATGCATGTTTGTTGTTAGAATCAATGTTTAACTTCCTTTCTTCGCAGGTGGGCAGCATGGGTTTCTTTTTGACTCTGCAGTCCAACTACCAACATGTCATGGTGTACGAAAGCCTGGAGCTCCAGCAGAAGGCCAGGAGCAAGCTCCCCTATGAAGAGCTCTCAGCAGCGGCTGTAGAGAAGTTAAACGGGGCTAAAGCAAGTGATCCAGGTACAACCAAACCGTTCTGGCTGTAGAGATTAAAGAATGGATGTTGGATGACCTGCATGACTCGGCATAAACGGGCTGTGTTCCACCTTTTAGGCTGAATATCTTTTGTAAAGGAGTCCTTAAAACGGCTGAATGGTGCAGCCACATTGAAGACCTAGCTATAACATGGGAAAGTGGAAACATGTTATTCTGAGCCCTTTCAGTACCGAACTGAAATCAGTTAAATATCACACCCGACATCTTTCACTTTCACTTTCACCTTCAATGCATACTAAGTAGTATAACAATAACATTTAAACAATTTCCTACCTGGTTTTAAATATCCCCATGATTGAAGGTCGATTTTGCAAACTCGGCACAGTGGTAATAACATGCAGGGTATTTATAACTATTACTATATGTTGTGCGTTTTTTTCTTTTGTTTAATTTCTTTAGAATGCAAGCTTGGAAAAGAGGACTTTCTGGTCATGGAGTTGCTGAGATGGTTCAAGAAGGAATTCTTCTCCTGGGTGAACTGCCTGCCTTGTAGCCAGTGCGGCGGTGAAACAAAGACGGCGGGGTCCCTGAACCCGAGCGCTGAAGACACGCGCTGGGGAGCCCAGCGGGTGGAGAGCCACTATTGTCAGTCTTGCCATGTTGCTACTCGGTTTCCCAGGTGAGTCTCTGTGTTTACTTGACGGTCCAACACGAAAATAGTAGTCATTTAGGCAGCGGATACAGTGAACCCCTTGTCATCTGGAGCACAGCCACATACAGACCACTGTGGTTTATTATGGTTCAGGTACAACAACCCAGAAAAGTTGCTTGAAACCAGAAGAGGTCGCTGTGGAGAGTGGGCCAACTGCTTCACACTGTGTTGCCGAGCCGTGGGCCTGGAGGCCAGGTATATCTGGGACAGTACAGGTGAGGTTTCTCTTGGCATTACACATTTAGATCTTCAAAAGAAGATCAGGTTAGAAATAAAGGCGGTGTTGGCTGTCATCATTGGAAGTCATTCAAAAAATTTAATTGCCAGGCACTTCAGGTTAAATAGTGTGCAAACGAAAGGGCAATCTCCTGGCTCCCCAGACCACGTGTGGACAGAAGTGTACTCATCGGCCCAGCGGCGCTGGCTGCACTGTGACCCGTGTGAGAACAGCTGTGACAAGCCTCTGATGTACGAGGTGGGCTGGGGGAAGAAGCTGTCCTATATTCTGGCTTTCTCCAAGGACGAGGTGAGAGCTGCCTCCCTCTCTGCATTACCACACCTCCAGCTAGATATAGTGGCCTGGGCTTTGTCAATAGTCAAACATGTATTTGATGTACCTCTCTTGTTACCAGTCGACTTTATTTAGACAAGACACTTCATACACAAGGCAGACGTGCTCTGTGTTGCATATTAACTGAAGCCTGCTTATCCATGTTTTGTTTTGACTCCGGGAACCATTAGCTGACAGTTTTTTTGTTCATACAATTGAGCCGTATATTGTCTGTCTATAATCGAAGTCCTGATTCCAGCATATGATTGTACCCTGGGTGAGGCAGTAACCCCAGATGGGCCATGTCTCTGGGCTTGCAGGTGGTGGATGTGACCTGGAGGTATTCCTGTAATCACCCAGACGTGCTGACCAGACGGACCAAGGTTCAAGAGGCCTGGCTGCTACGCACTATAAGCAGCCTCAATGTCACGGTACCTTTCATTATGATCGTTATTCAGTACAAAACATTTCTTAAACCTTTTAACCACTTGTATAGAAGGGTTTCTAAATGTGCTCATGGCCTTCTGCTGTAGCTGCACTACATGACACGATGTACTTGTTAGTTCTTATTTTACCACATGGGGAAACTATGAAACTCATAATAACAGGTCTGTGGGCATTTATCAAGTCTAAACAAGATCAATTCATGAATCTTCAAACACTAACTAACCTCCCAGTGTTGAGCCTCTTTGGGACGAAAAGCCTATTCATAAAGAGCTTGTGGTTTTTATTAAGGCGTGCTATTTCTGTAGCAACACCAACATAATCTGTAGAGATGTGGGTTCCTGTGTGTGGCGTCAGCGAGTGCTGACTCCTCTGTGGTCGTGTGTTTACTGAAGAGGCAGCAAAGCGTGGGCCCAGAGAGGAAGAGGGAGCTGGTGAACCGGCTGCTCGTTGAGCTGGTGGAATTCATCTCGCCCAAGAAGCCCAAAGCGGGAGACCTTGGTGGCCGCGGATCCGGCTCGCTGGCCTGGAGGATAGCCAGGGGAGAGGTGGGCGCTCGGGAGGCCGTGCCCCAGGTGCAGTACAAGTTTAAAAGAGGCCAGACACCAAAATACATTTTTTTCGTAGAATCTAAATGGCACAAGAATTCAAATATTTATAACGTGACGCGTTCAGCGGCCCAAATAAATATTTGGACAGTAATCAAGGCTTCGAAAAACACATCACAAACGGCGAAATGACTTCTGATGACACACAGCCACTGAATCAGCACTGCCGGTGTTCACACGGTCCCCAGGTGGCAGAGCACACGTTCACGCCCACAGACGTGGAGAAGAACAAGGGGCTGCTCCATGTGCGCTACTTTGCCAGCAGGGACCAGTACCAGCGCGTGTCCAACGGCGATGAGGTCATCCACGGCTGGGAGCGGGCCGTGTGGAGGAAGGACTGTGTCTTCAGGAAGGTGGAGGACGACTGGCAGATGGTGGGTCTCGTTTTGGAGCCGGGATCTTTCTTTCAACTGCATGTTTATTCACGTGCAGTTTTTACACACACACACACACACACACACACACACACACACACACACACACACACACACACACACACACACACACACACACACACACACACACACACACACACACACACACACACACACACACACACACACCTTCTTTTATTTATAACGGCTGCTTGTGCTTTGGGTGCACAACATGTCGTCTCCAGGTGTACATCGCTAGGACAGAGGGGTCGCCTTGCGGGACGCTCAGCTGGAGGTTCGACTGCGCCGACGTGGGCGTGAAGATGAAGGCCGTTTCGGTCACCACCCACAGCCAGACGTTCAACTCGGGGATGGTGGTGTGGAGGATGCGCTCAGGCCAGGCCGTTACCGAGTTCCTTGGAGGTATGGGGACGCTATAGCACCAGGACATGTGGACGATTTAAAACTGACCACTGTCGTCACTCAGCTGCTCTAGTACACGGCCTCGCTGGCCCATTACTTTCAGCATTCAACAAGGGCTTAAGCACTGCTCATTTTTATTGCCCTTGATTACATTTGGCAATTATGTTTTTTCTTTTTGCGTTGTCTGCATATACAGATGGGAGTCTGCAGTCATTCCCACTCTCCGGGTCTACGGAGCTTGTCATTGAAGCCGAACTCTGTGGCGGGGAAGGAGCGTTGTCATGGCAACACGCTCAGCTGTTCAGGCAGAGTTTGACCGAGATGGCGGAACCTTCCATTGAAATTCTCCTACATTTTGACGCTTGACGACGGGCGTTTCAGGACGGACTAGAGGAATGCAGATTTAGGATCCACACCATCCAGCTCCTTAAAGAAATAAATCTACACTAACCAGCCACCTAAAGAAATACATTTACAGTAAGCAGCTCCCCAAAGACATCTAGACTAACCAGCTCCCTAAATAACATTGGGCTCCGCTCTGAGCAATGTGGGGTTGAAGGGGCTCTACTGTTTCCTACTGTTGAAGTATAATATTTGGTTGTCATGACTCATCTCTCTGGCTAACAAGACAAATGAAAAACCGATGGGGCATGGCTAAATAATACTACTTTTATGACAGCTACAAGACCCCCAAAAAATATTTAAGCCCCTCTCAACTAGTCAAAATATCTCAGAGATTCTATCAGATATGTAAATCAAATGGTAAATATTTAAATATTCTATGTTATTTTTCTTCTTGTAATCTCATGTCACCTTTCTCAGAAATTGTGATTTGTATCCTTTTTTCCAAAAACTCCTATTCGGTTATGTCTAATGAAAGATTGGGATGACACTGTTTATTCTGTCACTACTGAAAATGCTGACCCTAATGATGGTATATGTGATTAAAAACAAATCTCTGCATTCGCCATAATAAAGATATTTTGACCAATTTCATTTGTTACCGGCTTATTTGAAACAGAAGCTGCAAGGACGTACTGCACTGCAGAACAGTGTCTGGAACACAGACCGTATCATCTGCTGTTGCTGCTGAAATGTAGGCCCATCTATGTCGCCCTCTAGCGGTCAGAAATGTAAAGTACTCCGGGGACGACGGAGTACTATAGACCTCTCTGATTGGCCGAGGTACCGGTGCCTCGGAAAGAGAGCAGCAGATTGGCCAATCCCGCGGTGGGGATCTGCCGTCTGTGTTGCTGATGGCGGAACCGGACGGTGTGTGCAGATAGCTACCTTTTAATTTTTTTTTATGAAAAGTATTTATACCACAAGGGTTCTTGGAATATTTTAACCAGGCGTTGTTCGAATGCAACATTATTATTTTATAATTAACTAATGTGCTATTTAATGTGCGTTTTTGTACAGTATTTATGTGTTAGCAAAGAGCTCCGTTAGCATCTTTGTTGGAGCGAAGGCCTAGCGGAAAACACCGCTTGTCGATTTTAACAAAAGCCGCGTCACCCTCCCCTTCCTCCGCCTGTTCGGATGCCGGTGAATCGTAACCTTTTGAAGATGGCTGGATAAACGTATGGAGTGTGGATTCATATTTTGGGATTAAACCAAGGACAGTTACATCGTTGATGGACTTTTAAATCCGGTGGAGTTGAGAAACCTTCAGAGATCTGCATCGGGAGAATTAGGGACCACAAAGGAAGATGTCCAACGGCGCAGCGGGCAGTGGGGGTTTAACCTGGGTGGTAAGTCAGCCTCTCTGCACCGTGCATGGTCCTGCATGTCCTGATCAGTAAATGGCTTCAGGTCAGGCCCCGTACTATTCAGGACGACGCGTATACGCGTTGAATACAACTTTAGGAAGTAGTCTATCGTTGCACAAGTCATTATTTTTTTTGCACAACACTTTCTGTTTAGCAACACATCTTGGCTCTATTTTGTTCGTGTCTCCCTCACCGAGACCCCACCTGGTCGGTACAGCTAGGTAATCTCGTCCTCGGATCCCCGCCCCGACCCTTGCAATGTGGCCCAACGCCGGGTCACAACTTTAAACCCTCCGTGTGCCTCCGGAGGCTATAAACAAAGGACCAGCTGGACTGGCTGCTCAGATGCTCTTATGTCAACCCTGTCTCTTTAACCCTCAGCCGTTCTAGATCATTGTTGTAACCGAGGACGGTCCATAATATTTGCCGAGGCCATTTGACGTGTATAAGGCATCTCTTCGTGTACAACTATACTACTTACTATGTTATAATGTGTAATGCACATTTGTCACGCGAGCTTCCACCTGGAAGACATTTGAAACACAATAACATGAATTGCACACACTTGAAATACACCTTAACGTCCCATAAAACCCATCAACAACCATGCACAGTAGCCATGCACAAATGGCAGCATCGATTATTTTAATAACCCGACGTCACTTGTGGCACAGGTTCATTGTGATGATAAGGACCAGAGAGGACGTAATGAATACGTTTTGAGTCAAAGATAGCCGTTAACAATCACATGGTCTTAAATTGGCTTAATGACTTTATCATCACACCTCCTGTCCTTTACCACTAAATCACATCATTTCTGGCACTTTCCTCTTTGGGTTCTGAAACGCTGAACTTTGCTCCTGGTTTGAAAGGGCTTCCTGTTTCTTGTTCACCTGGCAACCTCTACATCTTTTGATACTAACTTAGCCCCTCCGCGCTGACTTGGTTGGCAGTAAATGCAATATAGGCTCCCCTCCATACATTGCTGATGTATCCACATGTCTTTCCTTCCCAATGGGTTTTTCGTAATTTCTTTCTCTTATCCTGATGAATGGGATTCAATCACATGAATGTGGTCATGTGACATCCTTTGAGACTTGAGGTGCAGGTCTATAATATCAACACATTATTCCACTGCAAAACTGTCTTTCAGGTCATTCTTTCCTTTTTTCAAATTCCTACAAGCCTCTCTGTTTTCTCGTAACACGTCTGCGCCAAATGTGTCTAACAACAGACCCTCTTTGAAAAAAACAATGCCGCCAAAAAGGAGGAGGCCGCGGCGAACGGCGGCAAGAGCGAGTCCACCAAGAAGGAGGGCTCCAAGAAGATGACGGTGGAGCGCGTGTACCAGAAGAAGACGCAGCTGGAGCACATCCTGCTCCGCCCGGACACCTACATCGGCTCGGTGGAGCCCGTCACACAGGTGAGATCCAATGAGCCTCCGCGTCTCCTGTTTACCGGTTATCGTTATCTGAAGATAGAAGATATTGAAAGCGACACACAGTGTATTCAGTGCAAAGTCGGGCTCATCGTGTTCATATTAGTGGAACATTTTTGCTTTGTTATTACATTTTTCTGTGTGTCTGCGGATGCACTGTGAAGTCCCTGTTAGTCTGTTGGGTGAATGCTAACAGTGACGTTAAAAGTAATGAATAAAGAGGTCATGAAGGAGCAGGAAGGGGTATTGTAAGCTCCCAATAGGTTGTGGACACTAGTATTCTTGGGCCTGAGCCTTGACCCCCTAACCACTATGCTACTACTGGCCTCTACATTTGTTTTGTGAAGGTACATGATAATGAACACATCCATGATGAGTTCTGAAAGCGCAGCAACAGATACAGTGCCTTAACAATCGGATGTATTGGGGGAGATATACACACATGGGGAAGGGTAGAAGTAAGTGTGTTTCAGCAACAGCTGGAGCCAACAGTACATCCACATCTATACAACAACAGACCAGTGCACCATCCACTCTTTCCTCAATCGGCTTGGTTCACTAGACTAGATCCCGTGGGAGAACCACGGCTGGGAGTACGCTTCACGTCTTCCTTGCTACTGCTGACTCGACCATTCTCACACCAAATCTCTCTTCTTTTATCCAGCAATTGTGGGTGTTTGATGAAGATGTCGGGATGAACCTGCGAGAAATCACATATGTCCCTGGACTCTACAAAATCTTTGATGAAATTCTTGGTGGGTGAGCTTTACTTTTCCTCTTCTATTGTTAATCCACACATCTCTTATTTCGGGAATTAGGCATAGCTGCCTTAATGCACTATTTCATGTAAACTGTAATAATTGTTTAATAAATCGGGCAAAAAAATCGTAAATTTGCCCATTTGATAGATTTTCTGCTGTTTACTTTATTGTTATTGTGTGTAAACTACATCTTTATGTCATTTTCCCTGTTAACAGTAAATGCAGCCGACAACAAACAAAGAGACAAGCATATGACTACCATAAAGATCAACATTGATCCGTAAGTGTTCTCAATGGACGTCTGTATTCCTGAAGATATGATATGAACGCGCAGTGGATGAATGGTTTCTGGTTCCTCCTGCTATTGGAGCCATGCTGGGGTTGCCTCCATTATTAACCAAACTGCACCGGTAGCAGGTTTGACTTGAGAGGAAACCCAGAGACGTGCAGAGCTGGAGGGAGGGAGGGAGGGAGGGAGGGAGGGAGGGAGGCAGCCTGGTTGTCTGGCGCTGATGAATCTGGCGGGAGTCTGCGCATGGAGTGCAGCGCTGCCCTCATTTCAAATGCAGACGGTGGAGCTCTCCTCCTCCACCCCACCCTACCGTCCTCCTCCTCCACCCCACCCTACCGTCCTCCTCCTCCACCCCACCCTACCGTCCTCCTCCTCCACCCCACCCTACCATCCTCCTCCTCCACCCCACCCTACCGTCCTCCTCCTCCACCCCACCCTACCGTCCTCCTCCTCCACCCCACCCTACCGTCCTCCTCCTCCACCCCACCCTACCGTCCTCCTCCTCCACCCCACCCTACCGTCCTCCTCCACCTCTCTCTCCTGTCCTCCTCCACCCCTCTCTCCTGTCCTCCTCTCTCCTGTCCTCCTCCTCCCCTCTCTACTGTCCTCCCCCCAGCCTACTGTCCTCCTCCACCCCTCTCTACTGTCCTCCTCCACCCCTCTCTACTGTCCTCCCCCCAGCCTACTGTCCTCCTCCACCCCTCTCTCCTGTCCTCCTCCACCCCTCTCTACTGTCCTCCTCCCCCCCAGCCTACTGTCCTCCTCCACCCCACCCCACCCTCCTCATTCGATCCCTCCCGTGGTAATGATAGCTCATAGAGCGTTTCTTTGATGGCTGGTCCTGGCTGTATCCTCAGCACTGTCTGATGTCAGGGAGGTGGAGGTTCACTTTCAGACTGAAACACTGCTCTATCTCATTCCCATGCTCCTCCTTTCCCCCTAGCGAATCCAACACCATCTCCGTGTGGAACAACGGCAAAGGCATCCCCGTGGTGGAGCACAAGGACGAGAAGATGTACGTCCCGGCCCTCATCTTCGGCCATCTCCTCACCTCCAGCAACTACGACGACGAGCAGAAGAAGGTCACAGGTATGAGGGCCACGGCCATGCGGGGGCGGCGGGGGCGGCCACGAGGGCGGGCGGACGGCCTTAAGGCCTGCGGTGTTTGACCCTGGGTATGCTGTGCTTCCCCCCCGCTAGGTGGGCGCAACGGCTACGGGGCCAAACTCTGCAACATCTTCAGCACCAAGTTCACCGTGGAGACGGCCTGCAAGGAGTACAAGCACAGCTTCAAACAGGTGCTCAGACCGGGCCAGCATCCTCTGACGTTGAGGGTGACAAGCATATTGCAGTGCTGGATCGTCTGAATCGTGTCATGGTTTTAACGGCACATCAAATACATGCTGTTTTACAGGGCTGCGCAGAGATCCATCTGATGTAATGTAGGGTTTTGTTATCACCAGTGGTGTTCTCTGCCAAGTTTTGGTAACGGTTGCATTTTATGGGTGCTTTCTTTGTCACAAGATTGGCATCATGTCACAATTATATGGGGTTCCCATGACCTTCCTCCACCAGGGGAGACACAAGGTGTGGCTGAAGCTTTTCCTAATCACACTGTATTTGTAGTTGAGTCATTATTCTTGTTCTATGTGGTTCCCTTAAGTCTTCTTGTTCGATGTGGTTCCCTTAAGTCTTCTTGTTCTATGTGGTTCCCTTAAGTCTTCTTGTTCGATGTGGTTCCCTTAAGTCTTCTTGTTCTATGTGGTTCTCTATGTGGACTTAAGAGAACTACATAGAACAAGACTTAAGGGAACCACGTAGAACAAGTTGTTGCAAGTGGTTCTCTCAGTTCTATGTGGTTTTATTAATTATGTTCTCTTAAGTCTTGCTCGCTTTAGTGTTGTTCAATGTGTTGCTCTTAAATCTTGTTTTATGTGGTTCTCTTAGGTCTTGTTCTACGTTGTTCCCTTAAGTCTTGTTCTATGTGGTTCTCTAAAGTCTAGTTCTATGTGGTTTTCTTGCAGACCTGGCAGAACAACATGACCAAGACGGCGGAGCCCAAGATCAAGCACTTTGACAGCGAGGACTTCACCAACGTGACCTTCCAGCCCGACCTGTCCAAGTTCAACATGGAGAAGCTGGACAAGGACATCGTGGCGCTGCTGACCCGCCGCGCGTACGACATCGCCGGCTCCTGTCGGGGGGTCAAGGTCGTGCTGAACGGGAAGAAGCTGCCGGTAAGTCCTCACTGTGCATATCACAGGGAGTCCTGAGTGCAGTGCATGTACATGTCAGAGGGAGTCCTGAGTGCAGATATCTACTGGAGGTCACGGAGATGTATTGTGTGTTGTTTGGGGTTTGGCTACTACAGGTTTGCCATTGGTTTTTTACCATGGCCGGACCAAACACAACATGGTATCAATCATCAAATGACTTTCAGTGCACCCTCTGTAAGACCGTAGCGTTAATGAGCCACCACTAAGGTAGCGTCGACATTGATGTAAGGAAACGGACTCTGCAGCCCCCCCTGCCGTGCGGTCAGCAGCCGTTCCGCTGGTGAACTCCCAGCGACCGTGTCCTCTGGGCCCGCAGGTGACGGGCTTCCGCAGCTACGTGGACCTGTACGTGAAGGACAAGCTGGACGAGACGGGCGTGGCCCTGAAGGTGGTGAACGAGTCGGTGAGCGAGCGCTGGGAGGTGGGCCTGGCCATGAGCGAGAAGGGCTTCCAGCAGGTCAGCTTCGTCAACAGCATCGCCACCACCAAGGTATGCTACCAGAGGGCTCATCCGCTACTATGAGCACCGCTACTCGCTTGCAACGTTACACAGCCACGCACGACACTATGGCGTCTCTGAGGGGCGCTGCACGGTAGAGGTGGAATGTAATGTGAACGTTTCCATCTTAAACAGCCCCCAAAAGTGAAACAAGCTTCAAAAAAGGAGAGATGGAGGTTGGGCTTATTGGACCTCATGTAAAACCTTCCCATGGTCTGCCCCTCGCACAACTGTCTCTTGGGCGTACTCCCTGCTTATTTTCAGATGTCTCATCAAAACAGCGTTTCATGGAGGCACATCTCCCAGATTGTTTGATCCCTCGTGGTTTCCCTCGGTGACAGAACATTACTCTCCATCTGAACGCCTTCGTGATTGACTTCTTTTACCGTCTATGGAGACATTGAAGTATAGGTTTTTCACTCTTTTTTTTTTCATAACAAACAAAACACAAGTGAATTGAGACCGATCATTGCTAGTCCAGTGGACGTCCTCGCTCCCATAATTCGAGGTTGTTATGAAAATCCTCTCCATCCGAGTAACCCAGTCTGCCTCACCATCAACAGTAGCCTTCACCACTATCTCACCACCGCCCCTCCTCTTCGGCCCAGTCTGCTTGAACGCATGGTTCTTTTTAATCTGTTTTATCTGAAGCAGTGTTCAAGAAGCGCGTTACAGAAAGAGACAACCGACAAATAAAAACGTTGAATTCAAACTCTGATTAATAGTTATTAATACAGGACAAAGTGTTCTTTTGGTTTTACCATTTCGGAGAGACAAATAGTCTCTGTTGTTACGGTGTGCTTCATCATGTGTACACTCTGCTGTGGTCACCATCGTTCCCTCTGGTCCACAGGGCGGGAGACACATCGACTACGTGGTGGACCAGATCGTGTCCAAGCTCATCGAGGTGGTGAAGAAGAAGAACAAGGCAGGGGTCTCGGTCAAGCCCTTCCAGGTGACGACGCCGCTCTCCTCCCAAACGTGTGTGTGTGTGTGTGTGTGTGTGTGTGTGTGTGTGTGTGTGTGTGTGTGTGTGTGTGTGTGTGTGTGTGTGTGTGTGTGTGTGTGTGTGTGTGTGTGTGTGTGTGTGTGTGTGTGTGTGTGTGTGTGCGCGCACCAAGACCTCATGACTGTATTCTCTTGATCCAGGTGAAGAACCACATCTGGGTGTTTGTGAACGCACTGATCGAGAACCCCACATTCGACTCTCAGACCAAGGAGAACATGACGCTGCAGACCAAGAGCTTCGGCTCCAAGTGCCTTCTGTCTGAGAAGTTCATCCGGGCGGTGAGTTCAGAGCGGACTGAAGGACTAAAGCTGCTGTCACCGGCGTGATGCGTGGACCATTTTATAAAGGCTCTGTCCTCATGAGAACCTGATGAGTTGAACTCGACTTGTTCACTCCACTAGAATGATCCGTTCAGATCGGACATTTGAATCCCTTTTCTGTAATGAAGTCCCACTGCTCTCGGTGTTGCAGTGAGTGATGTCTTGGTCGTTGCCGCGCATCGAGTCATGAGTCATGGTATCAAACCCATTGAGATCCCTGCTCACTTAAGCCCTCCCCTCCTGCAGGCCACCAACTGTGGCATCGTGGAGAGCATCCTGAACTGGGTGAAGTTCAAGGCCCAGACCCAGCTCAACAAGAAGTGCTCGTCCGTCAAGTACAGCAAGATCAAAGGCATCCCCAAGCTGGACGACGCCAACGACGCAGGTGAGCCCTCCTCCCGCCGCTCCGCCCGGTGAAGCTCTGCCCATGTGGGGCCTTGGTGCCACACACAGCCACTGTCAGCCAGGCGCTGAGCTACTGAGCTGTGGTTGAAAAGCAGCTGGCAAAAGACCCGTTTCACAAGTGTCACTGCTCATCTGGTACCGGTAGTGAACTAGTTGAGGTAGTGAACTGGTTGAGGTAGTGAACTAGTGAGGCTGCTACCTGTACCCTGTTTCCTGTAGCCATGGTTACTGTTATGAGTGACGTGTTCCTTGGACCACGACTCTTCTAATGCAACTTGAAGCTTGAGCTGCTATGATGGAGGGTTGGTGTGACCGGTTGAGCGCGTGTGTGTGTGTGTTCCAGGCGGCAGACACTCGTCAGAATGCACGCTCATCCTGACGGAGGGAGACTCGGCCAAGTCGCTGGCGGTCTCAGGGCTGGGGGTCATCGGA
Organism: Gadus macrocephalus; assembly: GCF_031168955.1. Classification (NCBI taxonomy): domain Eukaryota; kingdom Metazoa; phylum Chordata; class Actinopteri; order Gadiformes; family Gadidae; genus Gadus; species Gadus macrocephalus. Next base: position 15,293,096 of record NC_082403.1, read on the forward strand.
CGCGACCGCTACGGGGTCTTCCCCCTCCGAGGGAAGATCCTCAATGTGCGAGAGGCCTCGCACAAGCAGGTAACCGCTCCATCACAGAACACCGCCTCATGAGACCTCCAAGAGATTCAGTCTAAACACTGGACCACCAGGCTGGGGGGTCACGGAGTCTAAACAGTAGACCACCAGGCTGGGGGGGCATGGAGTCTAAACGGTAGACCACCAGGCTGGGGGGGCATGGAGTCTGAACGGTAGACCACCAGGCTGGGGGGGCATGGAGTCTGAACGGTAGACCACCAGGCTGGGGGGGCATGGAGTCTGAACGGTTGAAAAAAAAAAAATCTGCCCCTTATGACATCACAGGTGGGCGTGTCCACCTAGATGTGTGACAGATGAGCAACAATTGCTACAGCAGATTTTCAAAACGTCTTCTAACGGCTAAATCACACCACACCTGGTGGCATGTCATGGGACCTTTAATTTGGCAGACTTTGACACAACCCATTGCTCATGAAACTCCCTCCCCCGAACACTGATTGGTCGTGTCATTCCGACCCTCTGCAAGAGGCTGGACGGCAGACCTATGTAGAGCGAGGGTGAGCCCAGAGGGGGGTCTCAGACAGGCACCGTCCAGAGGAAGCCGCAGACCCTGCAGGTGTTGACAGAGTGTCGGTGTGTCGGCAGATCATGGAGAACGCTGAGATCAACAACATCATCAAGATCGTGGGGCTGCAGTACAAGAAGAGCTACGAGGACCCCGAGTCTCTCAAGTCGCTGCGCTACGGCAAGATCATGATCATGACGGATCAGGTGAGTGCCTCAGAGCTAGGACCTTCTCTACAGGTGAGTGCCTCAGAGCCAGGACCGTCTCTACAGGTGAGTGCCTCAGAGCCAGGACCGTCTCTACAGGTGAGTGCCTCAGAGCCAGGACCGTCTCTACAGGTGAGTGCCTCAGAGCCAGGACCTTCTCGACAGGCACGCTGGTTTCATCTGGTCAGAGTCTGAATTGATTGATTGATCAGGATCTTATAATGTCAAATAACTTTGACCTATATGCCAGAGGCATTGGTCCGCAGTACTCATATTAATCTTGGGCCGATAATAATCCGTCTTGTCCAGTCTCATCATTGTAGGAGCGTTGTGTAACTTATTCCTGAAATCCAGAACACTGGTTCCATTCAGCGGCTCTCTCGCCGTGATGTGAGTGTACTGGGATTGGTCACCCCATTAGCTTTGTAGCCAGGAGGAATGAAAAATTTAAAAATAGAAAGGTTCTCTCTGAATTATAAATTATACATGGACTTTTAATCATTTTGAATAATCGCAATTCATTGCTTTTATCTGCTGCTGCCTTTGTTATTTTTAATGCGGTAAATACTTCCGATGAATCTCGGAAATGCAGAGGCTCATTCTGACAGCCCCAGGATGTATTGGTGATGTGGTGATTGGAGATGTTTCATGGTTCGGTGGTGCCTTGTTCTGTGTCCCAGGATCAAGATGGCTCCCACATCAAAGGATTGCTGATCAACTTCTTCCACCACAACTGGCCGTCCCTCCTCAAGCACACCTTCCTGGAGGAGTTCATCACCCCCATCGTCAAGGTGAGGCCCCTCGGGACCCCCCCCGCCGCCCCCCCCCGCCCACTGCCGACTTCACTAGGATGTAACGTTTCTACGTGCTCTGGATCTATAGGTGAGCAAGAACAAGGTGGATCTGGCCTTCTACAGCATTCCCGAGTTTGACGAGTGGAAGCAAAACACAGAAAACTACAAAACCTGGCATATAAAGTACTACAAAGGTGAGTTCCTCCGGCGTGGGTTCCCTCCCTGGCGTCTAGCCCGTGTGTCTGGGCCCCAGTGGGCCGCCCCAGGTGAGGCAGTGTGTGAAGGACGTCCTTGTGACTGGTGTTCCAGGTCTGGGGACCAGCACGAGCAAGGAGGCCAAGGAGTACTTCTCCGAGATGGAGCGGCACCGCATCATGTTCCGATACGGCGGCACGGAGGACGACTCGGCCATCACTCTGGTGAGTTCCGTCTCCATGGAGACGGCTGCCCGATGCCTGCACCAGCGCCCACAGTCTGTTGGACCTTTTGATTGGGTCCAGGTCGAATGTGGCAAAGTTATGTGAAGGGTAAAAAGAATTAACATTGAAGTGGATTATTTGAGCTGGGTTTTATTCCACATGCCTGTTCATTCAATTCAACCTAAAAAAGTGTCTAAAAAACGTTAACTTCTTAAATAGAAATGCAGACATGAGACCACCTAGTGACCGCTACGGCTACGGCTCATTAAGCAGGCCTTCCTCCTCCTCCTCCTCCTCAGGCCTTCAGCAAGAAGAAGACGGACGACCGCAAGGAGTGGCTGACCAACTTCATGGAGGACCGCCGCCAGCGCCGGTTGCACGGCCTGCCTGAGGTACGTAGGAGAACGGCTGTGACCCCGCAGCCACACAGAGGAACCCCCAGAACTACAGCCCTGCTTTGACCGCGTTAAACCATCCGTCCATTCATCAGTCGAGTGTGATCACCGACCAAATGAAAAGCGGCGCCGGCACCAATGATGGCTTTGTGTTTGGTGAGCTCACGGTACTCTCTTCCTCCAGCAATACCTGTACGGAACGCAGACCAGGCACCTGTCCTACAACGACTTCATCAACAAGGAGCTCATCCTCTTCTCCAACTCGGACAACGAGAGGTCCCTGCCCTCCCTGGTGGACGGTACGCCGGCCCCCCCACCGAGCGCCCCGGGCCGCCCCCCTGACCCCACCCCCCTCTGACGACATACAAACACATTTCCTCTTGGTTCTCTGGCTTGGTCGCAAATGCACACTTTTCATTGGATGTTGATAATTCCCCCGCTGATTACGAAATCCCCGGAAAGACGAACTCAGATAAAATCAAACATGAACGATCCGTTCTTGAACACACAAAGAAAGACCGTCTCCACTCCACACACACACACACACCACACGTGGCTGAGCACGACAGCGTGCAGCAGCAGCCTGAGCCTGTGTTTGTCTCCAGGTCTCAAGCCGGGCCAGAGGAAGGTGCTCTTCACCTGCATGAAGAGGAACGACAAGAGGGAGGTGAAGGTTGCCCAGCTGGCTGGCTCCGTGGCAGAGATGTCTGCCTACCATCATGGAGAGGTGTGGACCCCCGTCTCCTCTTCTGAGGGAAAGTCTTCGGTGTGCGATTATATCTTAATCTTTAAAACATCCTTTGACCTCCTTCTTTTTGTCCCCAACAGCAAACCCTCATGATGACCATCGTGAACCTGGCGCAGAACTTTGTGGGCAGCAACAACGTCAACATCCTCCAGCCCCTGGGACAATTCGGTACTCGCATCAACGGGGGCAAGGATGCCGCTAGCCCCCGTTACATCTTCACGATGCTCAGGTGAGGCTAGCCCCCGTTACACCTTCACCATGCTCAGGTGATGCTAGCCCCCGTTACACCTTCACCATGCTCAGGTGATGCTAGCCCCCGTTACACCTTCACCATGCTCAGGTGAGGCTAGCCCCCGTTACACCTTCACCATGCTCAGGTGAAGCTAGCCCCCGTTACACCTTCACCATGCTCAGGTGATGCTAGCCCCTCTTAATCATCAGATAGATCATACGAAGCAATGACCCGGAGTGTCAAGGAGCCACATTTAAATCCTCATTCCTTATTGTTGACTGTATTCATTAAATGTGGACCTGGATCACTAATCCCAGAGGCCTTAGACCCTAGCAGTGTGAGGTTCCTGACCGTCCCTCTCCCCCTGCAGCCCCCTGGCCAGGCTGCTGTTCCCGGCCGTGGACTCCAACCTGCTCAAGTTCCTGTACGACGACAACCAGAAGGTGGAGCCCGAGTGGTACATCCCCATCATCCCCATGGTGCTGGTGAACGGGGCGGAGGGCATCGGCACCGGCTGGGCCTGCAAGCTGCCCAACTACGACCCCCGCGAGATCGTCAACAACATCTACCGCATGCTCAGCCACCAGGACCCCCTGCCTATGGTCAGAACCCCTCTCCTACTGCACTGGGGACGGTTTCAGGGTACAGGGCGGGAGCGTCAAGGGTTTACAAAGCAGAGCCCGGCAGCGCTCCAGGCCACCACAGGGTCTACCTTCGAATCCTAACCCTGGACCAGCACAGTGTGGGGATGTAGCACGACTTGATTCATAAGGTGTGAGTTTGTTCTTACTCTGTCTCATCTGTTTGGACCAACCAGCTCCCCAGGTACAAGAACTTCAAAGGAGTGATCCACGAGCTGGGGCAGAACCAGTACCTGGTCAGTGGAGAGATCTCCGTCATCGACAAGAACACCGTCGAGATCACCGAGCTGCCCGTCCGCACCTGGACTCAGGTAACCTGGGCCTGTCCTTTAGTGGACGATGTAGTCTCTGTCTCTGTCTCTGTCTCCGTCTCTGTCTCTGTGTGTGTCTGACTGGGGGCTCCTCTCTCCCTACAGGCCTACAAGGAGTCGGTCCTGGAGCCCATGCTGCAGGGCACGGACAAGACCCCCGCCCTGATCAACGACTACAAGGAGTACCACACGGACTCCACCGTCAAGTTCCTGGTGCGCATGTCGGAGGAGAAGCTGATCCAGGCGGAGGCGGCCGGGCTGCACAAGGTCTTCAAGCTGCAGTCGTCCCTGACCTGCAACTCCATGGTGAGGCTTCACCCTCCTGGCCGGGAAGGACTCGAGGACACGTCCACACATCCATCCATAAAGATAAACCGACGGCAGGGATCAACCTGCTGAACATCGAGCCAGCAATCATGTCATTTATTTGTTTTTACAATAATGATTGTTAAGTGTTTAATTATTCATATTTTTTGCTATTGATACTTTAACACACTGTAAACACCAGCGTGTTTACCTTTTATAAAAGTGCCCCCAGTGATCCTCAGTGGAGACGCTCATCATAGCTGTGACGCCCTCAGGTGCTGTTCGACCACATGGGCTGTCTGAAGCGCTACGACTCGGTGCACGACATCCTGCGGGAGTTCTTCACGCTGCGCCTGCAGTACTACAAGCTGAGGAAGGACTGGCTGCTGGGCAGCCTGGGGGCCGACGCCGCCAAGCTGTCCAACCAGGCCCGCTTCGTCCTGGAGAAGATCGAGGGCAAGGTCGCCATCGGTGAGGGGCGCGGCCGCACGCGCAGACACACACACACGCGCGCGCACACGCGCAGACGCACGCGCAGACACACACACACACAAGCGCAGACACACACACACACACAAGCGCAGACACACACACATGCGCAGACACACACACACACACGCGCAGACACACACACACACACAAGCGCAGACACACACACACACAAGCGCAGACACACACACATGCGCAGACACACACACACACACACGCGCAGACACACACACACACACACACACGCAGACAAACACACACGCAGTCGCACACAAACATGCACAAGCATACAAGCACGCACGCACACATGTACACACACGCACCACCCATACAACCATCTATTGCTTGGTGTCCTAACTGTCTGGTGTTTATCTTAGAGAACAAGTCGAAGCGGGAGCTGATCCGGATGCTGGTGCAGAAGGGCTACGAGTCTGACCCGGTGGTGGCCTGGACCAAGGCCCAGGAGAAGGTACTCTATCCTGCAGCGCACACACGCAACGCTCAGGCTTCCTCTACTAGGAGAGAGACCTGTGATCACGGTCATCAACTGTGGCCGCTAAACACGGCAGAGTAGTGGGACCATTGACCTAATCATTCAACCTGCACCATCAGCAGTACGTCTCACACTAGGGGCAGTCTGAGCGCGCTCTCCCTGTGAGGAGGAGAGCGGAGCGCTCACCGCCCCCCCCACTCTGCCCACAGGCCTTGGAGGAGGACGAGCGCGACGGCAACGACAGCGACGCCTCCGGGGACTCGGGCTCCACGTCGGGGCCCAACTTCAACTACATCCTCAACATGCCGCTGTGGTGCCTGTCCAAGGAGAAGGTGGAGGAGCTGCTCCGGCAGCGCGACCTCAAGGTACGCAGCACCCCCGAGGGGCGGCGGGGGGGCCGCTGGAGGAGCGGAGTGGGGAGGTTGACGGCTCTTTGTTTGTTTGTTTGCTTGTTTGTCTGTGCCGGTGCTTTGCTCAGACGGCGGAGCTGAACGGTCTGGAGAGGAAGTTGTCTGAGGATCTGTGGAAGGAGGACCTGGCGGTGTTCATCGAGCAGCTGGACGTAAGTCTCTGTGGCTGAGGCTGCCACACATCTTACATTATTATTAAATATGGCCCATTTTCAACAATGGACCATTTGACCATTTTGCCGGTACAGTCCAACACACAGACCTACAGACAGACATCAGACAGACAGACAGACAGACAGACAGACAGACAGACAGACAGACAGACAGACAGACAGATGGACAGACAGACAGACAGATGGACAGACAGACAGACCTAGAGACTCCTCTGGTGTGTGCTGGCTGTGTGCCCCGCAGTAACCCCCCCCCCCCCCCCCCCCCGTGGTTTCAGAGCGTGGAGGCACAGGAGCGGGACGAGCAGAATATGGGCCGGGCCACCAAGCTGGTGAAGGGCAAGGTGGGCAAGCCCAAGGTGAAGAAGATCCACCTGGAGGAGACGCTGCCCTCGCCCTACGGCCGGCGCGTGGAGCCGCCCAGCCAGCCCATGAAGGCCGACACGGCCAAGAAGCTCATCAAGAGGAAGAAGGTGAGTCAGGAGAGGAGAGGAGAGGAGCAGCCCATGGCCCACTGTGGGCTTCTCTGCCTGCTTCGTGGACTTGGATTAGAGCATGCTGCTGCTACGATGGTGTCGGGGTGTAAGTGACAGCGATCAGGGTGTATATCAGGGCGGGACACTAGGAGGGGCTCGACCTCATGGGTAACGCCACGATGACCGCGCCGGGGCCTTTGCTTCCTGCACTTGATGGGCCAGCCGTGCGTTCTGCTGATGGTAGAGGGTAGATGGAGCTGGCCCCCCCCCCAGGGGGTCCACAGTGTGGGCTCTTTTAATAACAGAAGGCGCTCCAAGCAGATATTCCTGCTCCTCGAGGTGGCGCTCAACACATGAATGAAGGAACCTTGAACGGAAGTTAACTAAACAAAGACAACCGAAAAACCCAGATTGGATCATAAATAAAGACCGAAACCTAATTGTCATTTTGTATTCATCGTTAGGCGTGTACCGTGATGTATCGTTAAGATTGTCTAACCATCTATTATGGTCTGGTGTATCACATCGTACGTGGAGGTACCCTGTGCCCCCCCCCCTCACGCTGTGTTGTGGCCCCCCAGGGCGACACCGACGTGGTGGTGAAGATGGAGTTTGACGAGGACGGAGAGGGAGCCTCCAAGGAGGACTCTCTGAACTCGCCGTCGTCCGGCCCCGCCGCCTCGACCCCCGCCAGCGCGGCCAAGCCCAAGACGCCCCGCGTGAAGAGGGAGAAGAAGGAGCCAGGTGGGTCCTGCCTCGCCCCCCTGGATCAGAGGGAGGGCAAGGCTCTTCTACTGTACACGGATGTGGAGCGCTCTGGTAAACCCTGATCAGCGTCGTGGTTCAACCTGAGCACCAGGAGGATCAGAACCCAGTGGGCAGCCGACACTAGTGAGGACTCTCTGACTCTTTTATGCTCCTCTTTAAAGGAAGCCCTTGTGTTGTGTGTTGTGATCGCAGGAGCCCCCCGGGTGAGGAAGACCCCGGTGCCCAAGGGCACGCCCACCAAGAAGGTGAAGAAGAGGAACCCCTGGTCGGACGAGGAGTCGGAGAAGTCGGAGAGCGAGCTGGAGGAGAGCGAGTTCGTCGTCCCCCGAGAGACCAAGTCCCAGAGGGCCTCCGGTCAGACCCACAACTACACACTACACCGCACAGCTAGAACCAACACAGCACAGCTAGAACCAACACAGCACAGCAACACACAATGCAGGCCTGGGTTTCAGACTGTACAATATTGAGGGTTACCATTATAAACCTTCCCATTTCAACATAGTTCGATGTTGCATTTTAAGTCGATGATAAAAGTTTCCTTGCCGCTAGGAGAACCGTTTTGTGGGAAGGAAAGGGATTCAGAGTCTGGGGAGGGGAGTGTGTGAGTCACAGGGATGATGATGAAACACGCCGCTCCGAGGCGGCAGCTGTGACGCAACAGGCCGGCAACCGCAGCCCATAACTCACAGAGCGAAGGCACTCGGCGACTTGTGTTTAGTCAAGTCCTCCTCCGCCAGGGCCGTGCCCTCGCTAACCATGCAATGATTTCAACCAGAGAGAGCGGTTATGTGAAGCCGGTAAACTGCTTGAGGGCTTCATGCTGATTCAGTTCCCCCTGAACCCCCCCCCCCACCCAGGGGGGTGGACGGGCTGCCGGTGGGCCTGCAGATGGATGAACGCGCAAAACCACAGCAGTTTAATACGATCGACGACGCTAACATGACAACGCATTTAAAGCTCTAAAGCACGAGGTAACTTGGCGCAGACTCAGGACCTGAACTGACCTGAGCGACCTCGTCTGTTTCCGTTCTCAGCCTCCAAGGCCAAGTACACCTTTGACTTCTCGGAGGAGGAGGACGATGACGAGGAGAACGGCGAGGACAACGGGGCCCGCTCGCCCGCCAGGTCCTACATGGAGGACGCGGACCCCCCCGAGGGCAAGGCCAGCGACGAGGACCCCGACGACCAGGACGCGCCCCCCTCGCCCCCCAAACACACTCCAGCGTAAGGCCCGGGGGTTACTCCTCTCATTCGATCGATTTAGTTCTCTCCTTGGTTAGTTCTGTTACTGGTAGGGTTTGTCTTGGTGCACTGTCCAAGGTGTGTTTCTAGAATGCACGTTTATATGCACGTTATGGGGAGGAAACCCGTTAGAACGACTCCGTCTGTGTTCCCCATGAAGGCCGGCAGCTGCACCACAGGAGAGGGACTCGGCCAGCATCTTCCCCTCCAAGGCCTTCTCCGAGAAGAGCAACGACAGTGGTGAGCACCCTGCTCTCTCTCCCTCCTCTCTCTCCCTCCTCTGCCACCCTCCTCTCTCCCTCCTCTGCCACCCTCCTCTCCCTCCTCTGCCACCCTCCTCTCCCCCCCTCCTCTCTCTCCCTCCTCTCCCTCTCCCTCCCTCCTCTCTCTCCCTCCTCTCCCTCCTCCCTCCTCTCTCCCTCCTCTCTCTCCGTGCTCTGACCTGCTGTGTCCTCTCCCTCCTCAGACGGCTCTAAGTCAGACAGTGATGGCGGCGTGCGGCCGGGGGCCTTCTCCTCTCTCTCCGGCGGCTCGGCGCTCGAGAAGACGCCCCCCGCTAAGAAAGGTCAGCGCCCCCATAAACCTGCTCCCCGGTCACCTGACCGCTCTCACGGCCTTCAGCGGCCTACTCTCAGGGTTTCCACGGCGACATCCAAAGCTTTCCATGCGGTAGCTCCGTCCGTAACCCCCCCCCACCCGGGCTGCAGAGATTACCTCCACCCAGTGACCTCACCTCACCGACCCAGTGACCTCACAGGCTGCTCTGCTCGGGGCCCCGGGGCCACACAGTGAATGTGGCTGAGGGATTGCATACCTGCATATATGTGTGTAAGAATATCAAAATGTAGTGTATTATTCCGTTTTATTCATCATATATGAAATGTCCTGTCGGCCTGCAGCAGCCAGGAAGCCCTCAGAAGCGGCTCCCAGGGCCAGGAAACCAGCAGCACCGAAAGACAAGAAACCAGACAAGTCTGTGTGGGACTCGGACTCAGACACGCCGTCCAAGAAGCCTTCACCAGCACTTAAAGGTAGGGGGGGCCCATGTGGCCCTGTGGCTCAGGAGGGCAGAGCGGGGCGAGGGTGTGGGGTCTTCCTCAGGCGCTAATGTTTATCCCCCCATGGCAGGCAAAGGCCGAGGGAGGAAGAGGAAGGACTCCGGCTCCGAGGACGGGGACTACGGCTCGATGAAGAAGCAGAAGGCCGCGTCGGGCAAGGTGAGCGTCGCTCTCCGTCCGCGGGGGACGCCCCCTTCCCTCCGCTGCTCCGACCGCTTTGATCCGGATTTAATATCTCACGCTTCTCCCTGCGTCCTCAGAAATCCAAAAAGGCGTTGTCGTCGGAGTCGTCGGACGAGGACGAGGACCCGCTGGTCAGCACGCCGCTGGCCGCCCGCGTGGAGGCCCGGGCCCGGGCCGAGGCCCCGTCGCGGGACCGTCCCGGCCGCGCCAAGAAGGAGGTCAACTACTTCGCCGAGCTGGACGACGACGACGATGACGACGGCATGTTCGACTAGCCGACCTCCCCCCCCCCCACACACACACACACACACACACACACACGCATTACCAACCCCCCCCATGTGCCCAGACTTTTGTACATTTCCCTCCCGGTTTCATTTGTTACTTGATTCTTTGTGTTCTTTTAATGGTGTCGATGTTATTTCTTTTTTACCGTGTAGGTGTTTTACACTTTTATTATATACATATGCAGTTGTTTTTTTAATTAATCTTATTCTCATGAAGTGTTGTGTATCGTATGGAGCAGCTGTAGAATCGTAGACCTGTAGTAAGAGTCATCTGTACCTTTTGACATGAACTTGAAAGTAAACAACGAAATGGAAGAACATCTGGTGTCTGTTGCCCTTCTTCTTCAAACTCCATTCCTCGTAACCATGACAACACTGGGACAGATCTCCCGATAAGGGGAAGAACACAAACACGTCGGTATTTTAAAATAAATATAATTTTATTACTTTGCCAGCTCATGGTAAAGTTAAACAAGATATGAACATAGAAAGCATCGTTAATGTACAAACAACGACATTTACAACCGACAGCAAAGGACCACTCAGAGCCTCGTGAGGAGGCTTCACAAGGCCTCCCCCTGGGGGTCTCCACCCGGGGGGGTCAGACTACCTGGGGGTAGCAGGGGGTCTACCCCTGGGGGGGGGGGGGGGGGGGGTCTGGGGGTCTCCAGACTGTACAGTAGAACATAAGTGGGCGGGGTTCCGCCCACTCCGTGGCCGGAGTCTCAGTGACAGCTGCCGATCTGATTGAGATTTGATTGATTGGGGGTCAGCGGCTTGTCCGTTCTCTAGCCTTGAGAGGTGAGGGGGGTCAGGAACAGCTGCTCCGCTTCTTACCGTGAGGACAGTACCACGCGGTTAGCCTGTTAGCCTGATGACCAGTTAGCCTGGTGGACCAGGCGGTTAGCCTGTTAGCCTGGTGACCAGTTAGCCTGGTGGACCAGGCGGTTAGCCTGTTAGCCTGGTGACCACAGTTAGCCTGGTGGACCAGGCGGTTAGCCTGTTAGCCTGGTGACCACAGTTAGCCTGTTGACCACGTGGTTAGCCTGGTGGACCAGGCAGTTAGCCTGTTAGCCTGTTGACCACATGGTTAGCCTGTTGACCAGTTAGCCTGGTGGTCCAGGCGGTTAGCCTGTTAGCCTGGTGACCACAGTTAGCCTGTTGGACCTGGCGGTACGACGGTCCCCCACGGCCGAGGTCAAGTTGAGACCTCCTCATATGACCGTGAAACGGAGGCGGGACCCGGGGGAAGACCCCCCTCTTCCTGTCTTCCTCCAAACAGGAAGTAGAATACCGGGCGTTGCTACAGAGGCACACAAAGCACACGTAGCAATTGTGTAACACCTCTACAATGAAGGGCGAGCTGTGCGGCGCGACATTCAGCATGACTTCGAACACTAATGTTGACCGTCACGTTGTCCATGAGGAACCTTGGGGTCCGTGAGGAATCCCGGGGGTCCATCGTGAACCTCTGTGGGTCCATGATGAACCCCGGGGGTCCCCAGTGTTCGGGTGGGGAAGGTGTTCGTGTTTGCTATTGGTTCCCTGCCACCTCTCACCAGGAGAGATGAGGTCCAGGAGAACCGGTGAGAAGAGGGGCTCTGGGTCCCAGACAGATGCAAAGCCATCGCGCAAAAACAAAGAACAAAGTATATCTTTAACACTGCATATGATTCCTAAAGAACATCATGACACAATTCACATTCAAACGTGGTCCAAAATAGAACAACAACTAAACGAACCCCTGAAGCGGCTTTCCCTTATGATATGGTTTAATATGACCTTGTAAACTAGACAGAGCATGAGAATGAGAATGATAAATAACTGTTACTCTGATACTCTGAGCCTCAGCACATCTGGCCAGACCTCGTTTCCATGGGAACCCGATGGGTCCTCAGAAACTCTGTGAAGCCGTCTGATTGGCTGATCCCTAGTAGATCTTTCTTTCCAAGTGGCCTACTGGCTGTAGGAGAGGACATTCCACCAATAGGAGCCAAGTGATGCATAAATCCCTTTTCTACCAGTGATGGTAATAAACCATCAGGTTTTACTTATGTTGGCGTACTCGTTGATAGCCCATTTAATTTCTACGCCTATGCCATAATCATTTGCCGTATCAATACCTCAAATCCTCGACCTGCGACCGCTACTCTACGATAGGCTCAGAGCCTTTAAGTGCTTAGTGAGACGGCCCCGCCCACAATACCCGGTCGCCCTGACCCCGTGGGGGGGGGGGGGGGGGTGGACCAAAACAAAGTAAAGAACCAGAGAGCAGAGGAGCGGCTCTCTGGTTCACTGCATGACGAAGACGACCACAACCCACAATCTCCTTTAGCATCACTGTAACGTACAACGTGTTCCCTAAAGGCCCAACGACATCCTTCTTAATCTCGAGTGTTTCACCTTCTTTCACCTTCTGCCTTAAGACCTCAGCCGCCGCTGTGATCGGCTATGAGGTGGGCCGGTGAACAGGTTTCTTTGTAAGGATGCCGATGGCCCCTAGGTTGCACTGCATTAAATAAAGACACTTGGTTCAGGGCAGCTCCGTCCTGACCGCTAACACAGGAATGATCAGCGATGAACACCGGAGCGGTGAAACACGGCTTATTGCAGGAGCTGTTCCTTAAGTCCAAATCGGTTTCAGGCGGCGTGTGAGGGGTCCTCTGACACGAGGAGACAGAAGGGGGAGCCAGCGGTGAGGATGGTGGGTTCTACCCGCTCGCTGCTCCTCTCATAAGATGGAGGCCGTGTGCGTTCTGTTTGTACGAGCTGTACAGAACTCCGTACGAGCCGTAGAGTTCTGCACCTCGGAGGCGGAACTCAAGAGCACACCCATTTGTACCCGATTTTAGGCGTTTCTTTTTTCATTCATCTCTTTAGTTCAGAGAGTTGGTTTGACTGCAGTGGTCTCCCTCAGAACTCCCAGACAGGAGCAGGAACACCAGAGGAAATAGCTTGAAGATGTCATCAACCTTGTAGGCTTGTGATGTCGTCCTTCAGACGGTATGAGGTGCAACATGAAGCATTACGGTGAGACGTGATGATGAACGTGTCTCTAAAGACCTCGCTCCTTCGAGACCACCGCACTGAACAGATTCTTCAGCTTCTGAAGAGATCTGGGACTCGTTCAGACATTAACCATGAAGGAAATAAAACATGAAATGATTTAAATATAGGAGAGAAAATATAAAATATTAGACTTCTGTAACGTCTATATATGCAATAACATTCTAGATAAGGTTTTTTTAGGAGGCGTTACAAGGAGCCCCACTTTAAATCTCCATGTATCACCTTAAAGATAATATTAAGACAATGAAAAAAGCACCACAAAATGTTGTCATAGAAACAGACCTGACCATACCATGGAATATACAATGTCAGCAACATCCCAACCAATAGGATCGGGAGAGAGAGAGAGAGAGAGAGACGGAGAGAGAGAGAGAAGAGAGAGAGACGGAGAGAAAGAGAGCGACAGATAGACCCCGAGAGAAAAACAAACCCACTTTTTTAAATCCCATCATGCAGGTAAGAATTTACACAGGAGACCTGAGGAGAGTGTGTCTGTGTGTGTGTGTGTGTGTGTGTGTGTGTGTGTGTGTGTGTGTGTGTCGGGGGGGGGGGTTAGGAACTCTCAGTCAAAGTGGTCCCACCAAAGAAGACCTCAGAGCTCGTCTGGGCGGGGCGGGGGCTCGTCCGTAGAAAGAGAAAGCGGGGGGGGGGGGGGGAAGAGAGAGGAATAAAGGTGCGGTAAGGGCTCTCAGGGGGGGGGTCCACGTGTCTCCGCGTCCGTCTTGGTCCATTCAGTCTCATCCTGTGTCGCCATGTTAGGGTCAGTTGTTCCCCTCCCCCACCCCTCCTCCATACAGGAGCCCTCCCTCCGTCACTCCGGGCCCCTGCCACCACCCTCAGTGTCTGAAGCGTCGTCATGGGAGCAGGGCCCCTCCCTGCTGCTGTCCCCCTCCGCCACCTCCTCCTCCTCCTCCTCCTCCTCCTCCTTCTTGGGGCTGCTCTTGCTGCTGCTGCTGCTGCAGGTGGAGGTGGAGGTGGAGCGGGTGCAGGTGGTGGTGGTGGTGTCGGAGCTATCTGCCTCCCGCGGTGACCCCGCCTCCGATCCACCTTCGCCCTCCCCTCCTCCTCCTCCTCCTCCTCCTCCTCCTCCACTGCTGCTGCTGCTGCTGCTGCTGTCCTGGCCCTCCGAGTTCTCCAGCATCTCCTGGATGAGCGGGGGCATGGAGCCTGGGATCTCCATCTTCAGCGAGATGACCCGCTCGGCCCCTGGGGACAGGGTGGAGGTCAGGGTGGAGGTCAAGGGTCAGAGTAAATAATCACACTCCCACAGGCTCTTTCCACAGAGGTGTCCCTCAGGGGGCATGAATAGTTTATCATTAATAATTAATTACACATTCATAAGCATTTTAGGACCGTAACAATACTGATATATGAAGTGACTAGTTAATGCACGCTGATCAGCGTTTGCGCAGTAGCCTGTGGACCGGAGGTCTTTAGGTCCTCAGCGTGGACAGAACCGCGCCCGGCGTACCTTTAGCGCTGATGCTGCGCAGGTCGGTGATCTTCATCAGGGTCTTGGGGAACATGTGGGGTTTGGTGGGCCGCCGCTTCCTCACGTAGATCTTCAGGGCCTCCAGCAGCGGCTCCTGCAGCTGGTCCACCTTGGACGGCTCCTCCAGGTCCTGGCGGTCTGAGGAACACACGAGGAACCTTTCAGAGAGTCCACTCCTTTTGAGAGGGTAAAGAGACTAGCAAAGCCTTCGAGGATACTACTCTTATTAAAAAAACTAGTTCCACCCTGATTCAACCTCTAATTAATGCGGAACTCTTACCCATCAGAGATTGTCAATGTCCACCGAATTGGAATATAAGCCAACTTAACCGGCTGGAAAACCAAACCAAGCAGTAAACTATCCATCAGGTTCAAAAAGGGCGACAAAATGACAAAAGTGAGAGAACTGGTTGACTACCGTGAAAGCAAGGAACCAATTCACCCTAATCAGTTTTGATGCAGGCCAAAGACCTGACAAAAGTACCAAAGTACAAAATGGTCCACTGCCATCTCACTGAAAACAGCAAGTGTTGCCCAGATGTTCCTGGAACTTAATGAGGCGTTTGACCCTTTAAACCACAAGGTGCTCCTGAGCAGACAGGTATCAGATGGATGCAGATGACACAGTCCGTTTCATTATAGGGATTGGTCCAGATATCTGTCAACTGTAGTTTACCTGTCTTAGCCAGATTCAGAGGAGTTATTTAGGTCAAAACAGAGCAAAGTCAAGTCAAGTCAAGTTTATTTATATGGAACATTTAAAAACAACAATATTTGACCAAAGTGCTGTGCAAAAATACAATGCAAAACAACAAATAGGCCTAAGATACACAACAACAGCAAAACAACAACAACAACAACAACAAAGCAAATAAAAAAAAAGCTTAATTTAAGTTAAAGGCCAATGCAAAAAAGTGAGTCTTTAGTAGCGTTTTAAACTGGTCAATAGACTGGGCAGTTCTCAGACTCAGGGGAAGATTGTTCCAGAGATTGGGAGCAAAGACATCTGACTCGTGTTTTTAACTGTTATAACTGTTGTGTGCACTTTACTACTAGGCACCAGCAGGGGGCAGTGTGTGCGCTACACTACCAGGCACCAGCAGGGGGCAGTGTGTGCACGAGCAACAGCACTAAGACAAGATGACATTTGATGGTGGATGCTGGTACCTCACCAAGTCATCACCAAGGTTAAGGAGTAGTGGCAGAGTCTCTCCTCTTTCACATCTTCTCTCTGAATTACGCAATAGCCTGTAATGGTTTGT